>NW_027464693.1:0-300000 GCF_043290135.1 Rhipicephalus microplus | reverse complement strand
GGTCCTCATCTCACTTTACTCCATTTTGTGCACACACTACACACTCAAACAACATGTTGTAGTGTGCTGGGTGCCAGGGCACCGTGAGATTCAAGGCAACGTGAGGGCGGATCAGCTCGCTGCATCCGCCCACAAAAACACTGCCCCTACACCTATATCAATCCCGGCCCTCGATCTTAAGCCGTCTCTCAAACGAAACCTCAGAGTATACTGGCAGAGCAAGTGGGATACACATACACAAAACAAACTACACGTTATTAAGCCACACCTTGGTCATTGGCCGCACGTATCGAAATCGCGTCATACAGAGGTAATACTAACGAGACTCAGGATAGGACACACATACATGACACACACACACCTTTTGTCTGGTGGCGATCCACCATTGTGTGACAGATGTGGTGAACCATTGACAGTCGTGCACATTTTAATTGAGTGCATACAATTGGACACTGTAAGAGAACAACACTTTCCATTACCCTACCGACAACATATACCTTTACACCCTGCAATGTTCGTCGGTAGGGAACCGCTTTTTAGTCACAAATCATTGTTAGCGTTTTTTAAAGAAATTCATAGTTTCCATATCATATACCCAGGCATCCCGTAGCATGACCTCTCCAGAGAGGTTTTTGCTGCGGTGGTTACACAAGAAAGCACTTGCCTCACGGCCCTTGGACGCAAGAGTATGAACGAGTGAGGCACTTGTGCTAATGCCATACATATCCACCATCGTCTTTTATTATTACCAACTTTTGTCATCTATTCACACCACACACACCTTTCACGGCATGGTCATGATTTTATTACTTGTATGTTTTTACCCGCCTTACCGCGAGGAATTTTATGGCCCTTATACAGCCGCTTATCACAATCATTGTCCATTTTTTTAGCAAGATGAACTGGCGCTCTTTGGCCGTGAAACGGCCCTTGCGTCATAAAACATCAAACATCATCATCATCACTTAGCATAAAAAAGTTCACAAAAACACATGAACACTCAACGCATATTGTTCACACAATAAGTAAAGACACTGAATCAGAAGAAATACTGAAAATGACAAATAATAGACACATTTCCATTCAAATAATATGCATTTTTATAGAGATCTACAGATGTTCTCGTAGATCATATTAATCGCACTGTTGATGGTACGCCAAGGACCAAAGTCACCATTCACAATTGAATTAAGCAGAGTTGCCACTTAGTCAAGGGTTTATTGCTATAGTATGCGTGGCGAGTGGCAACATAGTATTTTGCTTGTTTTTCAAATCTGGCATTCTCTTGTATTTGGGTCAGTGAAACAGAAAAAGAATATTCAGAAAGGATTCATACATCAAGTTTAAGCTACACTTGTAAAATACACACAGGAATAATATTAATTTTTTAAAAATCTTTTAAAGCAAGGAAAAAATATTTAACAGCAGCGGCTTATCTTTAAGTGCTTTGCTTTCTGGCGTTTGCCTGCTCTGTCTGTATTTAGCCCCTTAATGTTAAAATGTCGCGTTCAACAACATAGAATTGTATTATTTCTTGAGAGAGCATTGAGACATGGCTTGGGCACCCAACCTCTTGCCAAAGCCTTGCTTTCACAATGGTCAGCACATCTAAAATGCTGTCTGCATGAAGTTGTTCACAAGAAAAGCAGCCCGTGAACAAGTCTTCAAGCTTCTTTGTGAACCGATATAGGCAAGCACTTGGGTCGAGGAGTCCACCGTTGTCACGAAATAGTGTCAACCTTGCAAACTGAAAGCTTTCGTCTGGGGCAGGCGTGGTAAGTAGTATCAAACAATCTTTACAATTGCTTTTCAAAATGCACTTTCGTGCCACGTAGCCAGCAATGTAAAATATAATTCTCGAGTCGCTCCTCGCAACATGCTGGCTGTGGTCCTGGGAAGGTATAACCAACGCCTGCGCATTCAGAGAAGAGCTCGGTGCCAAATTTATGCCTGCTGCATTTTGCGATGTGTCTCGTGGGCTACTAACTTCCAAAAGGGAACCTAGCATGCCCTCTTCGCAGTTTCCTTGACTGACACCTTTAACTAAACCATAGAATGACATGCAGTTTACTGTAATCAAAAACTGAGTTGGTGTTGGATGATAATTACTGCCAGAAGATTGCCTGATATTACCGAAAAGGTTTTCCAAAGGATCCTGGCTAGTTTTTGCAGTCATTAGGTATTTAAAGCCAACATTTTCAGTGAGATAGTCAAGCAACTCTAGTGTACTCGAAATGGTCCCACGTAGGCCAGCAGCAGTGGAATTGCTCAGAAAGCCTCCTCCACCTTTCGTATGCTGCTCCCATGCTTTGAGGTAGGACAGAAAATCCTGCAGCACTGCTGTTCCTGATGAACACGGTCTGAGGGCTTCAGCAGGGAACCGCGATGTCATCACTCTTATGAGCTGGTGGATTTTGCTGAAATATGCAAAACAGCTGTTTTTATAATTTTGTAGTTTACATTGCATGATGCATTCTTCATAGTTATGAACGGGACACAAAATGACGAAAAACACAAGGACGTCATTTTGTGTCTCGTGTGTTTTGCGCCGTTCATAACTATGAACCAAAACCAACTCGCCCAAATGTCGGTGCTAATGATGCATTCTATTAGGATATAACTTTAATTTACAAGTTGGTTATATCAGACATTTCACTACCTAATTTTAACCAGCATATCACAAGAGACGACTCACCTGAAGAACTCTTGTTTTACATCCATCCTTCCATGTGTTGCTTCCAACTTGTCTTTGTATAGGTGGAAAGCTTGGAGGACTTTGTACCAAAAAGCTGGAAGGCATAGCTGACCCTCATCTCAAATCCATTAGGATCCAGGTGACACCGTGTTATGCCCGGCATCACTTTAAGGGTCACGTTGGAGGAGTCTATTTTGTGAGCTTCCCTTACATGTTGCATATCAACCTGCAATAAAATTAAGTGGACCATATTGAACTGCACCTGGTTAAGCTTGGAGATAATGTAAGCATATATGAAATCCAATGCGTGATATGCGTAAAAAACATCAGACTTACATGACCTGCAGGGGTGTTGAATCCAGACTTCAGCATCGAGTTTCGTAGGCATTTGATGAGATGTGGGAAATCAGATATAAAATATAGGTGCCGTGATGCATCACTGGGGTGTTCAATTTTCGAAATAGTAGAGTCAGCTGTCGCTTGGATCCCAAGTACTTTCCACATATTTCTATTCCAACTTGCACCATCGCAAGTAATAAAATCCACAAAGAGCCCACTCTGTTCAGCTAGTATAATTGCTTCAAAGACAACTTTGGCGAGTGTGCAACCTTTCATGTTAACATGTGTAGCAAAGTAACCAATAACTTGACTCCATTTGCCTTGAAATGGGACGAAAAGGATAACCATACCGTGGTCACATGGTACACCTTTGTCCTAGGAAGTTGTAAATGGACCTAAATCCACAAAACCCTCAATTGCATCCGACTTCTTCACTGAAAAATGTTCTGACAGTTTCAGTTTGTCGATGACCAATCCACCGTGTTTCTTACAAACATCAAGCTCCGCTGTCTTTTCCTTTAGCTGTTTTAGAACTCTCTCACTAAAGCCAAACACAGTGCGGTATGCATGTACATAGCGCTTCAGCGTTGATTTACATGGAAGGGCTAGGATGTTATTGCGACGAAGGTGTTCATACAGGCGAGGGCTCTTCATCTTCATGATTAAACAATCTAAAACCCAGCTTTTCATATAGCGCAACCCATTGGGTTTTACTCTTGAAGCTGCAAAGCACTGTCTTACAGCTTCTTGTTGTCTTGGTGGAAGCCTTGCAATCTGTGCTTCTAAAGTTTCTGTTTTTATAGCAGCATTCCTAATTTGCATTTGTTCCAGCTTCTTTTTCACACTTTTCAAGCGAGAAAACAATCTAGTTTTTCTTCTCGCCACAACACGCAACTTCAGCGCTGCATATTGGCAATTCCTTGTTGCTGTTTGCTTCACCCGGGCTCGTCGGATTTGCAGTGCTCGTTTCAAATAGCGGCAAGACACACATTGTGCACCTGAAAGAAAGGTGCAGTGAATTAGGTTGCAATAACTGGCAAGGAATCTCGTAGCGACAAGAGTTATAGCTGTCATACTAGTAAAAATGCACATTATAAATACCTTTTTTATCAACCTGGCCAAGACACTTAATGCTGAAGTACATTTCGTTGCATGTAACCACATGGTCCTTTAGCTTCTTCGTAAAAAATCGTTCTTCATAGTCTTCGTGAGATATTGCTCCAACGCAAATGCACATACGATCACTTGTTTTCAGCCCGCAGGGGCGCCTGCGCAAGTAGGCGTTTGGTGTGTAGTGACACCACGGACCCGAGCTAACGGGGGAGTTTTGACTCCCTGCCACGCCTAGCCGTGCGTGGCTTTGCCGTGTCCGGGGAAAAGGAGATCCTGGGGGTTGAGCCGACGCTGGGTGATTGGACGTTTAAGGCCCGCTGGCAGAGGCAACACAGTCGCCTTTGCAGTCGCCTTTTCCTATCTCTCTCTTCCTACATCTTAGTCTTTTCTCGTCTTTAAACCTGTCCTGTCTTCTTCTCTCTTCCATTTACTTCCGATTTTTCATGGCGGCAAGGGTTAACCTTGTGTAATTACTCAACCTTGAGTAGTTATATTTGGTTATAGTGGCAATGTACGGCTGGCGTCTGCAGCCTTATGCTATTAAGTGCTTCAGCGTCCCCTGGTGGGACTCCATGGTGGGTGGTCGCCATTGCTGCCGAACAAAAAGTACACTACTATGGGAACACCTGCATTTCCCCGTCTCCTAGATCGTCTCCCGCCTAAGAGGGGACGCACCGATGACATATCAATTTTCAGCCAACCCAGACAATGCTTTCCCAAATTCCATGTTGTGCACAGCGAAAACCCAACAAAACAAGCCAGAGCAATATCTCCATTTCTTGTTGCTAAATCCCTGACAGAGGTCTTTGGCCCGGGATACAAGGTTACAAAGATGGCTAGCGGAGACCTTCTCCTTGAGCTGCCTGAAAAACACCACTATGAAAAACTTGGCAGTCTCGTAGCATTTGGTAATATCCCAGTATCTATTTCACCTCATAGATCAATGAACACCTCACGCGGAGTTGTTTCAGAAGCAGACCTTCTTGAAATGTCTGAGCAGGAACTGCTTGAAGGGTGGAAAGAGCAAAAGGTCACAGATGTGAAACGAATCGTCATCAGACGAGACAACAAAGAAATACCTACCAAATATTTAATACTCACCTTCGCATCTAGCACACTGCCTTCATCTATAGACACAGGATACATCAAACTCTCTGTCCGTCCCTACATTCCCAATCCAAGACGGTGTTATAAATGTCAACGATTTGGTCATGGCTCGCAGAACTGTCGGGGTCAGGAAACTTGTGCAAAATGTGGTAGCCACGGCCACCCATCTGATAACTGTGTTACTACGCCTCACTGCGTGAATTGTGACGGGGAACACGCCGCGTATTCGCGTTCGTGTATTAACTGGAAGAAAGAAAAAGAAACAATCACTCTTAATGTCAAAGAAAACATCACATTTAAAGAAGCAAGACGAAGAGTGTCGCCATTTTACGGCGCAACATATGCTGATGCGGCGCGTCAGGGGGCAACGCCGCACCAGCCCTCGCCACCCCTTCGGCCTGCGCAGAGCGAGCCGTCGGCTGTGGCACCTGCCCCCAAGGCGGCTGTAGCCCAGGCTACACCGCCTACTCCCAAACAGAGACCGGAGACTCCAGAGTCTTCGGGTCTCAAGGCCTCCCCTCACCAGGCGAGGCCCAAAATCCAAACTAACAGCCTGCACGTGCGGGCATCCAGTGCCCCCGAGGAGGCAATGGATACGTCGGCACCCTTGGTGCCGAAAGAGCGGCGTGGCTCCTTGGAGCGCGCCAAGAAAACAAAAAAGCAAATAACAGGGCCTGGTGACGGCCCTGTTAAGTGAACTCAAACTCCCCGTCTAAACAGCCACTCGCTTTTCGTACACACAGCATTATTTTACATTCACCATGACCACTCAAATTATACAATGGAACGTCAGGGGCCTTCTCAGAAACCTTGACGACATCCAAGAACTCCTACACGAACACTCACCAAAAGTGCTGTGTGTACAAGAAACACACCTTAATTCAATACACACAAATATTCTTCGTAAATACGTTATTTTTCGAAAGGACCGTGATGATGCCATGACATCATCCGGAGGTGTTGCCATCATAGTGAATCAAGGAATTGCATGCACACACTTACAACTCAAAACATCCCTTGAGGCAGTGGCTGTTCGAGCGGTTCTTTTTGATAAACTAATCACAATCTGCACTATTTACATCCCTCCTAGCTATCAGCTGCAAAAACGTGATTTACACTCTTTAATTGATGAACTTCCAGAGCCCTATGTTCTCCTTGGAGACTTCAATGCGCATAGCAGGCTATGGGGAGACTCTCGCTGCGACGCGCGAGGTCGACTGATTGAACAATTCCTTCTCTCGTCGAACGCATGTCTCCTAAATAGAACAGAACCAACCTATTATAATCTCGCACATAACACCTACTCCTCCATAGACCTAAGCATAGTGTCTCCATCTCTTGTGCCTCTACTCCAGTGGAAAGTCGTCAATAATCTGTACGGAAGTGACCACTTTCCCGTAGTTTTGAGCACAACTACAGCAACTGAGTGTACACCCCGTGTTCCCAAATGGCTCATAAACAGAGCACATTGGGAACGGTTTCATACCATCGCTCGTATAGATTGGAGTGACATATGGACTTTAAGCAGTGATGTTGCTGTCGACTACTTCACAGCTTTTTTGATTGATGCTGCAACAAAATGCATCCCACAAACGAATGGGCACCCAGGAAAACGGCGTGTGCCATGGTGGAACTCTGAATGCCGAAACGCGCGCAAACAGCAAAACAGAGCTTGGAGGCTGCTTCGGAACTCACCGACAGCCGAAAATCTTGACACCTTCAAGAAAATAAAGTCTCAAGGCAGGAGAACGCGTCGGCAGGCCAGAAGAGAAAGCTGGCAGAAGTTTTTGTCGGGGATCAATTCATACACACAGGAGGCAAAAGTCTGGAACATGGTCGGTAGGATAGCAGGGAAACAAGTACACACACTTCCACTCGTAAACACTCAAGGTGATACCTTGGAAGATCAGGCAAACTTCCTCGGGGCACGCTTTCAACGGGTATCCAGCTCGTCCCACTATACTGACACTTTCCAAAAATACAGAACAAGAATAGAAAAGCAGAAACTAGAACATAAATCCACTAGATACGAGGCATATAACCAAGCTTTCAGTCTAGCTGAGCTCCGAACATCTCTAAACTCCTGCAAAACTTCTGCCCCAGGTTCTGACCGTGTGGTGTATGAAAAGTTAAAAAACCTACCAGCCGAAACACGCAAAACCTTACTTTGTTTATACAATGCTATCTGGTTTTCTGGCACTATCCCTACTTCCTGGAAAGAGGCGATTATTATTCCCATTTTGAAAGAGGGCAAGGACCCTTCTTTAGCTTCAAGTTATAGGCCTATTTCACTTACAAGCTGCTTGTGTAAAGTATTCGAAAAAATGATAAACTGCCGACTTCTACATATTCTTGAAACAAACAATTTGCTCGACCCATTTCAGTGCGGGTTTCGAGAAAGTAGATCCACCACAGACCACCTTGTTCGTATCGAGGCACAGATAAGAGACGCCTTCGTCCATAGACAATATTTTCTCTCTGTGTTCCTCGATATCGAAAAGGCGTATGATACAACATGGCGTTTCGGAATTCTAAGAGACCTGTCCCACCTTGGTGTGCGCGGAAAAATGTTTCATATAATCGAAAGTTACCTGTCAAACCGGACATTCCGTGTCCGTCTAGGCAGTGTGCTCTCCCAAACATTTGTCCAGGAAACAGGCGTGCCACAAGGTGGTGTGCTTGGTTGCACACTTTTTATCATCACAATGAATTCTTTGCACTTGTCCATTCCCCGCATGATGTTCTATTGTACATATGTCGATGACGTTCAGCTTGGCTTCAAGTCATGCAACTTAGCCATGTGTGAGCGGCAGGTTCAGATGGGTTTAAATAAGGTCTCCAAATGGGCAGACGAAAACGGATTTCGACTTAACCCACAAAAGAGCACGTGTGTCTTGTTCTCTCGAAAGAGAGGCATGCACTCGGAGCCCGACATTCAACTGAACGGGCAACAACTGTCCGTCAAAGCTGAGCATAAATTCTTAGGCTTAATCTTGGACAACAAGTTGACCTTCGTACCCCACATAAAATATTTAAAAACAAAATGTTTAAAAGCCATGAATGTTATAAAAGTGTTGTCGCGTACTACGTGGGGTAGTGACAGGAAATGCCTCATGAACCTGTATAGATGCCTTATTCGCACCCGCTTAGATTATGGGGCCATTATTTATCAGTCAGCGACTCAAAGTGCTTTGAAGATGGTGGATCCCGTGCACCATTCGGGCATCCGCCTTTCTACGGGTGCTTTTCGCACCAGCCCCGTAGAAAGCCTTTACGTTGAGTCAAATGAGTGGTCGCTTCATCTGCAAAGAACCTACGTGTCCTTTGTATATTTCCTTAAGGTGAAAGCAGACAAGAGGCAACCCTTATACTCTACTATTAATGACTTGTCGAGCTCCATTCTTTTTCAAAACAGGTCTTCAATGAGGCAGCCCTTCTCAGTTCGCCTGAAGGGTCTAGCTGAGGAGACTGGAGTGTCACTCGAACACAGTTTAATGGCTCCTGTAGCATACCCGCCACCGTGGCAGTGGCAGACTATAGATTGCGATGTGTCTTTTTTAGAAGTTACTAAACATGCGCTATTGCCCATATTCGAACATACTTCTTGGAACTTCAACACAAATACACACGTCCTGAGTTTTTTACTGATGCCTCTAAGTCTAACTCCTCTGTGTCCTACGCTGCTGTTGGCCCTTCCTTTTCGGATGCTGGCCCTCTACATCCAGGCACAAGTATCTTCACAGCGGAAGCTTACGCGATACTTGTGGCAGCTAAACACATCAAACAATCACAAATACAAAAAGCAGTAATTTATACAGACTCCCTCAGTGTGGTAACGGCTCTGCACAGTCTTAAAAAACAAAAAAACCCTGTCCTAGTTTCACTTTACTCCATTTTATGCACCCTCTACACACTCAACAGACATGTTGTTGTGTGCTGGGTGCCAGGGCACCGTGAGATTCAAGGCAACGTGATGGCGGATCAGCTTGCTGCATCCGCCCACGAAAGCACCGCCATTACACCGACATCAATCCCGGCCCTTGATCTTAAGCCGTCTCTCAAACGAAAACTCAGGGACTACTGGCAGAGCAAGTGGGATAGACACACACAAAACAAACTACACGTTATCAAGCCACACCTTGGCCATTGGCCACCAGTATCAAAATCACGTCTAACAGAGGTAACACTAACAAGACTCAGGATAGGACACATATACACGACACACACGCATCTTTTGTCCGGTGGTGATCCACCATTGTGTGACAGATGTGGAGAGGCATTGACAGTCCTTCACATATTAATCCAGTGCAAACACTTAGAAACTCTAAGAAAACGACATTTTCCATTACCCTACCGACAGCATATACCTTTACACCCTGCAATGTTCGTCGGTAGGGAACCGCTTTTTAGTCATAAATCGTTGTTAGCGTTTTTAAAAGAAATTAATAATTTTTAAATCATACACCCGGGCATTCCGTAGCACGACCTCTCTAGAGAGGTTTTTGCTGCGGCGGTTACACAAGAAAGCACTTGCCTCACGGCCCTTGAACGCAAGGGTATGAACGAGTGAGGCACTTGTGCTAATGCCATTCATATCCACCATCGTTTTTTATAATCACCAACTCTTGTCATCTATCCTCACCACAAACACCTTTCACGGCATCCCCGCAGGGGCGGCCGCGCAAGTAGGCGTTTGGTGTGTAGCGACACCACGGACCCGAGCTAACGGGGGAGTTTCTACTCCCTCCCACGCCTAGCCGTGCGTGGCTTTGCCGTGTCCGGGGAAAAGGGGATCCTGGGGGTTGAGCCGACGCTGGGTGATTGGACCGTTAAGGCCCCCCGGCAGAGGCAACACACCCCTTTGGCCCCGGCTTCACGTAGACGGCACCCCTGGGCTGACCCACCCAGGGGAAATCGGCAGTCGCCTTTTCCTATCTCTCTCTCCCTACATCTTCGTCTTTATCTCTTACTATTTATCTGTCCTGTCTTCTACTCTCTTCCGTTTACTTCCGATATTCATGGCGGCAAGGGTTAACCTTGTGTAGGTATCCCACCTTGGATAATTACATTGGGTTATAGTGACAGCGTACGGCTGGCGTCGGGAGGGCTTGTTTCAACAAGTCCAACCGCGTCCCCTTGTTGGGCTCCGTGGTGGGTGGTCGCCGCTGTTACCGAACACATTCATACTTGTATGGCTTTACAAGCATCCGCCGACCTTGATCGGTCTCGCAAGAGAGGCCGCACCGAAGCAAGTTTTCACGTCTCGAAAGAAACTAAATTTACTTTTGGGAAGTACCACATTATCCACAGTGACAGCACACCTCTAAGAAAATTATCCCCATTTTTGGTGGCCAAGTGCCTAAAAGAAAAAATAGGACCCACATACAAAGCATCCAAAATGTCAAGCGGTGACCTCCTTTTGGAGCTAACCGAAAAAGACCAAGTGCCTAAGCTGTCCCAACTAACCAGCATTGGAGAAACAGCTGTCACCGTTTCGGTCCATCGCTCTCTAAACACCAGCAGGGGAGTAATCTCTGAGGAAGACTTCTTAGGCCTTAGTGACGAAGAGCTCCTCGAAGGTTTCCAAGACCAAAACGTCATCAAAGTTCAAAGAATTGTAATGCGTCGCAATAATCAGGAAGTACCCACCAAACACGTAATACTAACCTTTGGAACATGTGAAATGCCCACCTCTCTTAAGGCTGGGTACTTAAAAATAAATGTCAGACCCTACATTCCCAACCCCAGACGCTGTTTCAAATGTCAGAGATTCGGACACGCCTCGCACTCTTGCAGAGGCAAAGAAACATGCGCAAAATGCAGCGCAAACGACCACAAATCAGAAAACTGCTCATCCTCACCCCACTGTGTTAACTGTGACGGGGAACACCCAGCGTATTCCCGGTCATGCCCATGTTGGAAAAAAGAAAAAGAAGTGATCGCTCTGACCGTCAAAGAAAAAATATCATTCAGCGAAGCGCGAACAAGGCTATCATACCTGTTCCACAAAAGTTACGCCGATGTGACGCAGTCGGGGGCAGCGTCACAAAGGCCTCAGGAGTCAACCGCTACCACACCCAGTGGTTCTATGGTGACTCAAACCGCCCCCGTAAAAGAAGCAGCGCCAGCTGCTCCATGCACATCAAAGGGCCCGCAGACTCCGGTCTCCCTGGGCCCTAAACTCAATAGAGTGCCAAGGCCTGAGATTCGTTTCTCAGCGCCTCACTCTCGATCTTCCAGCGCCTCAGACAAGGCAATGGAGATCGACCACAAAACTCCGGTGTCATCGACACCAAAGGACAAGCGCTCTCTCGAGCGTACCAAACAGGACAAGGACAAAGTCCCTGTAACCACAATAAGTAAGCGATAACCGTAATGGTTATCGTATTTCTTTCTATTTCTTAATATTGTCACCTATCATCTTTTATACCAATCAATCCCCAGAAGTATATTTACTTAATTTTATTCTGCCATGGCTTTTATCGTACATTGGAACTGTAGAGGCTTAATTCATAACTTAGGTGACATAAAGGACATCATTAACAAATTCTCACCAGTAGCTTTTTGCCTCCAAGAGACAAATCTTGGTACAAAACACAGCCACTTCCTAAAAGGCTTCAAAGTTGCCCGAAAGGACCGCGAACATTGCAACCGTCTTTCAGGAGGAGTAGCCATAGTGGTGCAGGGCAGCACTCCTACGCGAGATGTCCAAATAAACACATCTTTCGAGGCCGTAGCCGTCACCATCCTATCATACAAGACCATCACCATCTGCTCACTGTATATCCCACCTCACACCCTTTTCACCACCAAAAACTTAGAAAATCTATTGGAACAGTTGCCAAAACCATTTATCTTAGTTGGGGATTTCAATGCTCATTCAACCCTTTGGGGTAGCGACAAAACTGACGCAAGAGGGCAAGCCGTGGAAGATTTCATTTTATCAAATGACATCTGCCTTCTTAATTCCGGTGCTTTTACCTACTTTTCACCAACCTCGCGCACTTTTAGTTGCTTAGATCTCGCCATGTGTTCATCGTGTATTTTTAATGATTTTAAATGGGACGTCCTCAACACGTCTTATGGTAGTGATCATCAACCCGGCATCATAAAACTCATACCATCTTACCCAACTCTAACAAGCAGGCCACGCCGGTGGAAACTGCAGCTCGCGAACTGGCCAGTTTTCACAGAAAACGCTAAGCTCGATGAAGTTTTCTCATCGGAGCTTTCTGTTGAGGAACTAAACGAAGAGTTCGTCAAAGTGTTAATTTTAGCAGCAGAAAAAGCAATACCGCAATCATCCGGCATCGTACGCAAGAAATTCAATCCTTGGTGGACAAACGAGTGTACTGATGCCAAAAAACTACAAAATAAGGCCTGGGGAATTCTACGAAGATACCCCACGTACACCAACCTCATCAACTTCAAACAGGCAAAAGCCAGAGCCCGATTTATTCGAAGACAGGCAGAAAAGGATTCATGGCAAAAATACATATCATCAATTAACAGTTCAGTCACATCTAAACACATCTGGGACCAGGTGAGGAAGTTCAAAGGAGAGTACTCCTCCTACACAATACCACTGCTCACAAGTCCAGACCCACAATCAACACTAGAAGACCAGGCCAACCTATTAGGAGAACACTTTTATAAGGTATCATGCTCAGCAAATTACACCAATACATTCCTGAAATACAAAGAAAATGCAGAAAGACAAAGATTGCCTACTAGCAGTACCTCAAATGAAAGTTATAACCTTCCGCTTACGCTGCACGAATTGAACAGGGTACTCTCTGCCGGTAAAAAAACGGCAACAGGGGCTGACCAAATACACTACGCAATGTTGGCACACCTATCCCAAGCATCCACACGGGCACTTCTCCAATTCTTCAACAAAATATGGGACTCTGGCATAATGCCTGAAGATTGGAAAAAAGCCATAGTCATACCATTCCTAAAACCTGGTAAACCCCCAACAACCCCAAGTAGCTACAGGCCCATTGCATTAACAAGTTTCCTTGCAAAAACTTACGAAAGCATCATAAATATTAGACTTACCTTCACTCTGGAATCGGAGCACCTAATAGACGCACACCAGTGCGGATACAAAAAGGGCTGTTCCACCACTGATCACATTGTTAGGCTGGAACAAGAAATACGACAAGCATTTCTACACAAACAGTTCTGTCTCTCGGTCTTCTTTGACCTAGAGAAAGCATATGACACAACTTGGAGATACGGAATTCTCAGAGATCTAGCTAACTTAGGGATTCGCGGAAGAATGCTGAACTGCTTACACGATTTTTTATCGAATAGAACTTTTCAAGTACGTTTGGGTACGGTACTGTCACGAATATTTGTCCAAGAAAATGGTGTACCACAGGGCTGCGTTTTGAGCACCACCCTGTTTATAGTAAAAATGAACTCCATCAACAGGGCTATACCCCGTACAGTCATGCACTCCATCTATGTTGATGATCTACAAATTGCATGCCGAGCCTCCAGCCTATCATCCTGCGAAAGGCAACTCCAAATTACAATAAATCGGCTTACGAAATGGGCCGACCAAAATGGTTTCCGCTTTTCAGCCCAAAAAACCACAGCTGTTCTCTTTACACAAAAGAGAGGACTGTTCCCTGAACCCGCGCTCAAACTATACAATATCAACATGCCGGTAAAACAAGAACACAAATTTCTAGGAATCATATTCGACCGAAAACTAAACTTTCTGCCACACATAAATGCACTGAAAACTAAGGCAAACAGAGCACTCAATGTACTCAAAGTACTCTCCCATAAACACTGGGGTTCCGATCGATTCTGCCTTATACGTATTTACCGATCCCTTGTACGCAGCATTTTAGACTACGGATGCATAGTCTACGGCTCGGCGCGAAACTCATACATCCGCCGTCTTGACCCTATACACAACCTCGGTCTCCGTCTGTCAAGTGGTGCTTACAGAACATCACCTGTGCAAAGTCTATACGTAGAATGCAATGAGCCCCCTCTATGTGATCGAAGAGCATTACTAACCTTGTCATATGTTTTAAGAATAAGGTCGTCACCTGAACACATCTGCTATGAAATTGCCGCAAAATGTGACTCGCGCTCACACTATCTCAACAAACCGAACCTAATCAAACCACTTGTCCTACGTTTCGAGGAATACTGCCGCTTTTATACCATCCCTGTTGAATCACTAGATGTCGCTATTAAACCACCAAGACTGCCGCCATGGTTTGACCTGTCACAGCTATGCGAATTTTCACTTAGCCGTTTCAACAAAAAAAGCACCCCACCAGAACACATAATCCAAGAATTTTATACACTTCAGCACGAATATAGGGATTACGAAGAATTTTACACAGATGGCTCAAAAACGGAGGACCACGTGAGTATTGGGATTGTGACGACGAAAAGCGCAATTTCTGTGAAAGTACCTCGTAGTTTTTCCATTTTTTCAGCTGAAGCTTATGCCTTGAGTGAAGCAGTTCGGAAAATCATCGCTGAAAAATACAAGAAAGCAATCATATACACCGACTCACTAAGCACACTAAAAGCACTACATATAAAATCCGAATGTGAGCCTATAGTAGGCGACATTCTAAACATGGTATACTTAAACAGTCAGGCAACCTGCATCCGTTTCTGCTGGGTCCCAAGTCATGTTGGGATACCTGGAAACGAAAAAGCACATAAGTATGCTTCCCAGGCAGCCCATAAAACAGTAACAAAAGTAAAAATTCCCCTTAAAGATATCCAGAGAACAATTCGCCTGGCCCTACTAGCAAAATGGCAAAAGCAATGGGACACCTGCACGAACAATAAGCTCCACCTGGTGAAACCCACACTCGGGGAATGGAAGACCTGCCGTCACCAGCAACGGTTTATTGAAGTTGTATTATGCCGACTTCGCATTGGACACACACACTTGACACACAACTTCTTACTCGCAAAGGAAGAACAACCAACGTGTGAAAAATGCCAAGGAGCGTTAACACTTATGCACATCCTAATCACATGTCCTACCATTGAAACACAGAGACAAAAATATTTCAGCAAGCTATACAAACAACACGTACCTTTACACCCTGCTTTGTTCCTAGGAGATGACCCTCTAGTACCTCTGCCTGACTTGCTAAACTTTCTGAAAGAAAGTAACCTGTTAAATAAGCTTTAAAATCTCATCTTTTTAGCGTCCATTCCTGAAAGTCTTGTGTCTGGCGCAGCATAGCCTTAGCTGCTTTTGCGCCATAAAAAACCAAATTAACCTAACCTAACCTTTCACGGCATGGTCATGATTTTATTACTTGTATGTTTTTACCCGCCTTACCGCGAGGAATTTTATGGCCTTTATACAGCCGCTTATCACAATCATTGTCCATATTCTTAGTAACATGAACTGGCGCTCTTTGGCCGTGAAACGGCCCTTGCGCCACAAAACTTCAAACATCATCAGCATTTTTTTTCTTTAAAATGTGAGTTTGAGGATTCGTACTTTAGAGTGAAGGGTTTAATTTTCACTTGTGCCTTGACTTTAGCCACCAATCAGATAACTTTCTAGTTAAGTCTACCCGCTTAAAGTCTATTTTGCCCTCCCGGTCCCTAAACCCCAGTGCTTTGAAAAACTCAGCGCCATCATCCTCTCAGACTTTTTTTTTCAAGGCGGCCTTTCTTTCACTGCTTTTTTGGTGAGATACGATGGCAAATTTGGCAAAATAGTGGGAACAGCGTCACTGCTCAACATAGGCCTCCCGCATGGGATCCGCACTTCTTTACCGCCGATGGTGTGTACATAATCGTGAATTACGTAACGAGGCTCGAAGTGGAGTTCACAAACCGCACTTGTGTCTTCGAGTGGCTTGTCCGCACGGTGTAAATTATTCTCCCACAGTCTTCTGAGTCTCTCATCCCTGGGGACGACGAACAGTGACGGTTTTGGAGCGCCTTTCACGTGAACGTAGCCCGTCTGGCATCCGGGCGCATAACAATGGTTCTGGCGACGTGGTGTCATTCCGCACTAAGTGTCGATGACCGCGAGGTGTTCACTACCAATCTACATTATTCATAACTATAAGAACTGAAAAACGGAACGTATTGACAAAGCACTGCTCGGCCGTAAACCTGCAGCGACGACGACACACAGCCAACACAGAAGCGGAGTGAAAAGGTGAAAACTCCCATGGATGGATGGATGGATGGATATGGCTGTACCCTTTGGATCGGGCGGTGGCAAGCCGTAATACCTAATGAACCAAAAACTAGATTTATTTTTTTTATTTAAAAAGTGAGTTTGAGGATTCGTACTTTAGAGTGAAGGGTTTAATTTTCACTCGTGCCTTGACTTTAGCCACCAATCAGATAACCTTCTTCTAGTTAAGTCTACCCGCTTAAAGTCTATTTCGCCCTCCCGGTCCCTAAACCCCAGTGCTTTGAAAAACTCAGCGCCATCATATAGGGTGAAGCCCTTTACAGAACAATATCACGTGTTCGGCAGTTTTTTCTTCCTTTCCACACGCACTGCATACTGTGTCTACCCCCCCGCAGGGGCGCCTGTGAAACCAGGCGTTTGGTGTGTAGCGACACCACGGACCCGAGCTAACGGGGGAGTTTCTACTCCCTCCCACGCCTAGCCGTGCGTGGCTTTGCCGTGTCCGAGGAAAAGGGGATCCTGGGGGTTGAGCTAACGCTGGGTGATTGGACCTTTAAGGCCCCCCAGCGGCGGCAACACACCCCTTTGGCCCTGGCTTCACGTAGACGGCACCCCTGGGCTGACCCACCCAGGGGAAATCGGCAGTCGCCTTTTCCTATCACTCTCTTCCTACATCTTCGTCTTTATCTCTCTCTTTTTATCTGTCCTGTCATCTTCTCTTTTCCGTTTACTTCCGAATTTCCTGGCGGCGAGGGTTAACCCTGTGTAGTTACCCAATCTTGGGTAGTTATATTCGGTTATAGCGGCGATGCATGGCTGGCGTCTCCAAGTGTTTACTAGTCAACCTTGTAGCGTCCCCTTGTTGGGCTCGGTGGTGGGTGGCCACCATCGCCGCCGAACTTTATAGCATTTTTATGGCAAAAGCTTTTCCCCTCCTTCCTGATCGCTCCCTAAAAAGGTGGCGCACCGATGATACTTTCCTGCTTAACACACCAAAGCCGACATTCCCAAAGTACCATGTAATCCACAGTCAAAACGAAAACAAGACAGTCCGAGCCATTTCACCTTTCCTCGTTTCCAAAACTCTCACAGAAGCAATAGGCCCAGGTTATAAAGTGACAAAGATGGGAAGTGGCGATCTTCTTTTGGAGGTTCGTGACAAAGCTCAGTATGAAAAGCTGTCTAAGCTTGTAGCCTTTGGGGAAACCCCTGTTTCGGTGGGCCCACACAGGTCTATGAACACTGTCCGTGGCGTAATTTCTGATGATGATCTTACTGAGCTTTCTGAAAGTGAGCTGCTCGAAGGTTGGCAGGACCAGAACGTGGTCAAAGTCCAACGAATAACAATAAGGCGCAACAACAAACTGATTCCTACAAAACACGTAATAATTACCTTCGGAACAAGTGACCTACCAGAATCAATCGAAACCGGCTATTGTAAGCTTCGTGTAAGACCATACATTCCCAACCCTCGTCGATGTTTCAAGTGCCAACGTTTCGGTCATGGATCGCAGAGTTGCAGAGGGCGTGCCACTTGCGCAAAGTGCGCATCCATTCAACATATATCGGACAACTGCACCTCAGAAACAACTCATTGTTCGAACTGTGAAGGAGATCACGCTGCCTACTCACGATCATGCCCCGCATGGAAAAAAGAAAAACAAATAGTAGAACTCAAGGTTAAATTCAATCTCACATTCCAAGAAGCACGCCAACGTTTCGCAATACACAACCCATCTTATCCCTCCTTTGCAGATGTGACGCGCCGGGGCGCCGCGCCACATGCCTCGGCACCCGCGAATGTCGCACAGTGTGTGGCCGCGGTCGTGCCGCCAGCGCCCCCGGCCGGAGCAGCCTGTACTGCTCCGCCACTTGACAAACAGGGCCGGCAGACCCCGGTGTCTGCCGAACCTGGGACCACTGCAGGTGCAGTTAGGTCCAAAAGTTCAGTGAATGTGCCTGCCCAGCAGGCACCATCCACCACCTCACAAGAGGTGATGGATACAAGTCCCACTCCTCCGGCGCCTCAGACGCCGAAGGATAGGCGCAACTCCTTGGAGCGCGCCAAAAAAGAAAAACATCGAATCACAGGGCCCTCAAAAGGCCCTGTAAACTAACGCAACACCTCTGTACACACAGCACCACACTACATTAAAATGACACAACTTCTACAGTGGAACGTCAGAGGACTGTTGAGAAACCTCGACGATATCCATGAACTTTTACACAAACATACACCTAAGGTGCTGTGCGTACAAGAGACACACCTGAAACCTAAACACACCAACTTTTTACGTCATTACGTTATCTTTCGGAAAGACCGGAATCATGCCATTTTGCCATCCGGTGGTGTTGCCATTATAGTCAATCAAGGGATTGCATGCACACACCTACCACTACAAACATCCCTTGAGGCGGTGGCTGTTCGAGCGGTTCTTTTGAATAAGCTCGTCACCATCTGCTCTCTCTACATACCTCCACAACACCGTCTTGAAAAGCATGAATTCGAGTCCCTCATAGAGGAACTTCCAGAACCTTATATCCTCCTTGGAGATTTCAATGCACATAGCAATCTATGGGGTGACTCTCGCTGCGATGCTCGAGGTCGCCTGATTGAACAGCTACTTTTTTCTTCCGGTGCGTGCCTGCTGAATCGGAAAGAGCCAACATACTACAACATCGCTAACAATACGTACTCAGCAATAGACCTCAGCATAATATCCCCATCACTCCTGCCTCTACTTAAATGGGAAGTTATCAATGATCTATATGGTAGTGATCATTTTCCTATCGTTATCAGCTCATCATTAACAAATACATGTCCTGCACAAGTTCCCAAATGGCTCACCGATAAAGCTGATTGGGGAAAGTTTCAAAAAATGACTTTATTATCTTGGAGTGACATGGCGGCATTGAGTATAGAGGATGCTGTATGCTACTTTACAGCTTTCTTGGTTGATGCAGCAGCAAAATGTATTCCCCAAACATGTGGACCGTCAAGCAAACGACGAGTCCCATGGTGGAATAATGAGTGCCGTGAAGCTCGAAAAAAACAAAATAAGGCATGGAGGTTGCTTAGAGACTCGCCCACAGCCGAGAATCTTGTAAACTTTAAGAACGTCAAGTCGCAAGCAAGGAGGACGCGCCGACAGGCGAGAAGAGAAAGTTGGCACAAATTCGTATCGGGCATTAACTCATACACAGATGAGTCGAGAGTCTGGAGCATGGTTAGTAAGGTGGCAGGACGAGAAGCACATTCGCTTCCTCTAGTGAACACACAAGGGGAGAGTTTGGAAGACCAGGCAAACACTCTCGGAGCGCACCTTGAACAGGTCTCCAGCTCAACACACTATAGCGAAGCGTTCCGACGATACAAAACCGGAATAGAAAAACAGAGATTAGAGCGCAAGCCCAGAACACATGAGGCATACAACGAACCTTTCTGTTTTGCTGAACTGCAGGCCTCACTTGCCTGTTGCAATAAATCTGCCCCAGGCCCGGACCGTGTGGCATATGAAATGTTGAAACACCTGCCCACTGAAACCCAGAAAGCTCTCCTCTCTCTCTATAATGCGATATGGTCTTCTGGCGAGCTACCCTCAGCCTGGAAGGAAGCTATTATTATCCCAATTCTAAAACAAGGCAAGGACCCGGCCTCAGTTTCCAGCTACAGGCCAATAGCATTAACCAGCTGTATTTGCAAAGTCTTTGAAAAAATGATTAACAGGCGCCTGATGTACTTCCTTGAAATTAGTGGCCTACTTGACCCATACCAGTGTGGGTTTCGAGAGGCTCGGTCCACCACTGACCACCTTGTCCGTATCGAGGCACAAATTCGCGACGCTTTTGTTCATAAGCAATTTTTTCTTTCTGTGTTTCTCGATATGGAAAAGGCATATGACACTGCATGGCGCTTCGGCATATTGCGAGACCTGTCACATTTAGGTGTGCGGGGTAGAATGCTGACAGTTATCGAAAGCTACCTGTCCAACCGTACATTCCGTGTCCAAGTTGGCACTGTCTTATCTCGAGTATTTGTCCAAGAAACAGGAGTGCCACAAGGAGGTGTATTGAGCTGTACACTTTTCATAGTTAAAATGAATTCCTTGCACCTGTCTCTCCCACGAAATATTTTTTACTGCATATATGTCGATGATGTGCAGATTGGTTACAAATCTTGCAACATCTCAATGTGCCAACGTCAAGTTCAACTAGGGTTGAACAAGGTATCTCAATGGGCAAACGAGAATGGTTTTATACTCAACGCGCAAAAGAGTACTTGTGTCTTGTTCAGCCGAAAGAGGGGCCTCCATCCTGACCCCGACATTGACCTGCATGGTCAACCTCTGTCAGTGAAGACCGAGCACAAGTTTCTCGGTCTCATATTAGACACTAAGCTAAGTTTCATCCCACACATCAAGTATTTAAGGGACAGGTGCTTAAAAACAATGAACATTTTGAAAGTGTTGTCACACACTACATGGGGTAGTGACAAAAAATGTTTAATTAACTTATATAAAAGCCTCGTACGCACACGCCTAGATTACGGTGCTATAATCTATCAGTCGGCAACACCATCGGCCTTGAAAATTCTTGACCCTGTCCACCATCTAGGTATTCGCCTCTCTACGGGTGCTTTCCGCACCAGCCCTGTGGAGAGCCTGTACGTGGATTCGAATGAATGGTCGCTCCACCTACAAAGATGTTCCCTGTCCTTTTTGTACTTTTTGAAGGTGAAGGCAGACAAGAAACATCCTTCCCATTTCACAATTAATGATTTGTCTTGTTCTGGCTTGTTCGAGAACCGACCTTCGTTTAGGCAGCCCTACGCGCTGCGTGTAAGGAGCCTGGCCGAAGGAACAGGTGTGCCTCTTCTTGAACCCAGTTTGATGGCTCCTGCAACATATCTGCCACCGTGGCAGTGGCAGCTTATAGACTGTGATGTTTCTTTTGTTGATGTCACAAAGCACGCACCACTTGCACACATACATACATACTTTTTAGAGCTACAACATAAATACACATGCCCTGAGTTCTTTACTGATGCGTCAAAGTCAAACACTTCTGTGTCATATGCAGCAATAGGCCAATCCTTTTCTGAGGCCGGCGTTCTTCATCCTAATGCAAGCATTTTCACAGGAGAAGCTTACGCAATACTGCCGGTCGTAAAACACATTAAACAGGTAAAATTACAAAAGGCGGTAATATACACAGATTCTCTAAGTGTGGTCAAAGCCCTGAAAACTCCTAAAAAACACAAGAACCCAGTGCTGGTGTCACTTTACTCACTTCTGTGCACACTTTACACATCAAAACAGCATGTCGTTGTCTGCTGGGTCCCAGGGCACCGTGAAATACAAGGGAACGTTTTGGCCGACAATCTGGCTGCTTGCGCCAATGTCACTACTGCCAATGTACCAACACCAGTCCCTGCACTTGACTTAAAACCTTTTATAAAACGAAAGCTCAGGGGGTATTGGCAGAGCATGTGGGATAAACAAACAGATAATAAACTCCATGCTATTAAGCCGCAACTAGGTTATTGGCCGCCACTATCAAAATCATGACACACAGAAGTAATACTAACAAGGCTTAGGACTGGACACACACATTCTACACATTCATTTCTTCTGTCTACCGGTGATCCACCATATTGTGAGAGATGTGGAGAGCCCCTTACGGTTCTCCACATTCTCGTCCAGTGCAATGAGCTAGATGCTCTAAGAAAAAAGCTCTTTTTACTGCCCCACCGACAGCAGCTCCCTCTACACCCTGGGATGCTCATCGGTAGGGATCCGCTTTTTAAACTGCAAACACTTTTTACATTTTTAAAAGAAGTGCAAAACTTTCACCCAATATTTCGAGGTCATCCGAAGCACGACCTCTATAGAGTGGTCGTGGCTGCGGTGACTATATCTTCATCATGGTTTTATTATCATAACATTTTGCCATCAGCTATCACCACACATATGTCACGCCACTGTCATGATTTTATTACTTTCATGTTTTAACCCGCGTTAGAGCGAGGAATTTTAAGGCCCCTTTACAGCCACGCACCATATCATTGTTCATATCTGTAGTTAATTGAAATGGCGCTCTTTGGCCATCAATTGGCCCTTGCGCCACTAAAAACTACTCATCATCATACTGTGTCTACCCCTTCGTATTTGGCCCGATATGTCTTGGTTCGCAGTACTCCCGTCCTGGCCTCAAACAGTAGAGAACTACCCCGAGTATTATCATAGATCTTTTCTTTGGCAACTTCCTGCTTAAAGGTTCGATACGTCTCTAGTGCGGACTTCTTAATCATGCCCATTCTCCACATGTCAGTCTTAGTTTCCTTCACTTTCTTCTTAACCGATAGTTCTTTTTGGTTTGGCCACCTGCTGTTTTCTAAGTATTTACCAGTCAATTTCCTGGTTCGCTTCCTCTATTTTGTATCGACATTCTTCATGTACAAGTAGCTGAAAACCTTCCTAGCCCAACGCTCCTCCCCCATTTCTCTCAATCGCTTTTCAAATTTTATCTTGCTGCTAGCTTCCCTGCCCTCAAATGATGTCCATCCCATATCACCTTGTACTCCCTGATTTGGTGTATTCCCGTGAGCTCCTAAAGCAAGCCTACCTATTCCACGTTGCTTAATTTCTAATCTTCCTTGAACTTCTGATCTCATCCACAAGACCGCATTGCCGAACGTCTGCCCAGGAACCATGACCCCTTTCCATATTCCTCTCACAACATCATACCTATTGTAATTCCACAGTGCCCTATTTTTCATCACTGCTGCATTCCTGTTACCTTTAGTCGTCACGTATATTTCGTGTTCCCTCAGGTACTCGGTCCCATTGCTTATTCATACGCCCAGATATTTGTATTTATCTGTTATCTCTAGCGTGACCTCCTGTATTCTAAGCTCACTACCTTCGTTATCATTAAAAATCATGACTGCTGATTTTTCCTTACTGAATCTGAAATCTAACCTATCTCCCTCATTACCGCAGATGTCCATCAATCTCTGCAAATCTTCCTTGTTGTTGGCCATTAGCACTATATCTTCTGCGTACGTTAATGCTGGTAGTGCCTGATCAATGAGTTTTCCTTGTTTGACTAAAGAGAGGTTGAAGCCCAGTCCACTTCCCTCTAATTTGACCTCTAATCCTTGTAGGTACATCATGAATAATAAGGGTGACAGGGGACACCCCTGCCTAAGCCCCCGTTTTACCTCTGCAGGCTTGGATACCTGTTTTTCCCACTTTATAACTACCTTGTTACCTTTAGAGATATCCTTTAAAAGATTAGTGACTACATGTTCCACGCCTAGTGCGTCCAGTATTCCCCACAATTCCTCTTGAACCACGCTATCGTACGCTCCCTTGATATCCAAAAATACTAGCCACAGGGGCCTGTGTTCCTTTTCTGCTATTTCTATGCACTGCGTCAGTGAGAACAGATTGTCTTCCAGCCTCCTGTATTTCCGAAACCCATTCTGCAGTTCTCCCAGCACCCCCTCATTCTCTATCCATGCCTGCAGTCTTTCCTTTATAATCTGCATCGCCCGCCTGTAGACCACTGATGTGACTGTTATGGGACGGTAGTTGTTTAGGTCAGCTTTGTCCCCCTTTCCTTTATAGATCATGCTCATCCTGCTAAGTTTCCATCCATCAGGAACTTCCCCATCGATTATTAGTTTGCTCACTGCCTCTCTCAAAGCCTGCTTAGACTTCGGACCTAATGTCTTCATCACCATAGTTGGAATGCCATCTGGACCTGTTGATGTACTACTAGGAACCCTTTTCTCAGCCCTTTCCCACTCACGTTGTGAAAATGGAGCCATTGCACCACTTGGTTCGTCCTTGTCTATTGTGGTGCATAAAGCACTTCTTTGTCCCCGCAGGGGCGCCTGCGCAAGTAGGCGTTTGGTGTGTAGCGACACCACGGACCCGAGCTAACGGGGGAGTTCCTACTCCCTCCCACGCCTAGCCGTGCGTGGCTTTGCCGTGTCCGGGAAAAAGGGGATCCTGGGGGTTGAGCCGACGCTGGGTGATTGGACCTTTAAGGCCCCCTGGCAGAGGCAACACACCCCTTTGGCCCCAGCTTCACGTAGACGGCACCCCTGGGCTGACCCACCCAGGGGAAATCGGCAGTCGCCTTTTCCTATCTCTCTCTGCCTACATCTTCGTCTTTATCTCTCACTATCTATCTGTCCTGTCTTCTACTCTCTTCTGTTTACTTCCAATTTTCCTGGCGGCAAGGGTTAACCCTGTGCAAATAGCTTACCTTGGTCTAGGCGCATTGGGTTATGGCAGTGTTGTACGGCTGACGTCTGCAAGCTTTCAGCACCTGTAAACTTGCAGCGTCCCCTTGTTGGGCTCCGTGGTGGGTGGCTGCCAACGCTGCTGAACAAAAATAAGACCGGCATGCATGGCGCATTCCCTCTACTATCTGATCGTACCGGCCTAAAGCGGGTACGCACCGACGACATAAATCTCTTCAACCAGCCAACAGAAACTTTTCCCCATTTCCACGTCATTCACTGTGAAAAAACTGAAAAGCAAGCCAGGACCGTCTCTCCTTTCCTAGTCTCTAGATGTCTTACCGAAACTCTTGGCACAGGATACAAGGTAACCAAAATGGCTAGTGGAGACCTTCTCCTCGAAATCCGTGACAAAGAACAATTTAAAAAGCTAGACCGTCTCTCAGATTTCGGTGGCATACCAATAACCGTAACACCACATAGATCAATGAACACAACTCGCGGAGTGGTATCCGACATGGACTTACTTGACTTGACTGAGACTGAACTTTTGGAGGGGTGGAAGACCCAAAATGTCACTAATGTACAGAGAATCATCATCAGAAGAGACAATAAAGAAACACCGACAAAACACTTAATACTTACATTTGCATCCAGTAAACTACCGGAATCAATTCAAACAGGGTACACAAAGACATCTATCAGGCCGTACATACCAAACCCTCGTCGTTGCTTCCGATGCCAGAGGTATGGCCATGGCTCTAAAACCTGTCGTGGTCGCCAGACTTGTGCGCAATGTGGAGTCCTAGGCCACGTGTCTGAGAACTGCAAACAACCGCCACACTGTGCAATCTGCGAAGGAAACCATGCCGCATATTCACGCTCCTGCACATAAAGGAAAAAAGAAAAAGAAATAATTACGTTGAAGGTGAAGGAGAATATTACATTTAAGGAAGCACGGCGAAGAGTCGCTCCATTCTATGGACCTACATACGCTGATGCGGCGCGTCAGGGGGCACCGCCGCACCAGCCCTCGCCACCCCTCCGGCCCGCGCATTCCGAGCCGGCGGTTGTGGCACCTGCCCCCAAGGTGGCTGTAGCCCAGGCTACACCGCCTACTCCCAAACAGAGACCGGAGACTCCAGAGTCTTCGGGTCTCAAGGCCTCCCCTCACCAGGCGAGGCCCAAAATTCGAACTAACAGCCCGCATGTGCGGACATCCAGTGCCTCCGAGGAGGCAATAGATACATCGGCACCCTTGGTGCCGAAAGAGCGGCGTGGCTCCTTGGAGCGCGCCAAGAAAACGAAAAAGCAAATAACAGGGCCTGGTGATGGCCCTGTTAAGTGAACTCAAACTCCCCGTCTAAACAGCCACTCGCTTTTCGTACACACAGCACTATTTCACATTCACCATGAACACTCAAATTATACAATGGAACGTCAGGGGCCTTCTTAGAAACCTTGACGACATCCAAGAACTCTTACAGGAACACTCGCCAAAAGTGCTGTGTGTACAAGAAACACACCTTAATTTAAAACACACAAACTTTCTTCGTAAATATGTTATTTTCCGAAAAGACCGTGTTGATGCTATGACATCATCCGGAGGTGTTGCGATCATAGTGAATCAAGGAATAGCATGCACACACTTACAACTCCAAACACCCCTTGAGGCAGTGGCTGTTCGAGTGGTTCTTTTTGATAAACTGATCACAATCTGCAGTATTAACATTCCTCCTAGCTATCAGCTCCAAAAACGCGATTTACACTCTCTAATTGATGAACTTCCGGAGCCTAATGTTCTCCTTGGAGACTTTAATGCACATAGCAGGTTATGGGGTGACTCTCGGTATGACGCGCGAGGTCGACTGATCGAACAGTTCCTTATCTCGTCGAGCGCGTGTCTCCTGAATCGAAAAGAACCAACCTATTATAACCTCGCTAATAACACCTACTCCTCCATAGACCTGAGCATAGTATCTCCATCTCTTGTGCCTCTACTCCAGTGGAAAGTCGTCAGTAATCTGTACGGAAGTGACCACTTCCCCGTAGTTTTGAGCACAACGACAGTAACTGAGTGTCCACCACGTGTTCCCAAGTGGCTCATAAACAGAGCCGACTGGGAACAGTTTCATACTATCGCTTGTCTAGGTTGGAATGACATCTGTATTTTGAACATTGATGTTGCTGTGAACTACTTCACAACGTTTTTGATTGATGCTGCAACAAAATGCATCCCACAAACAAATGGACACCTTGGAAAACGAGTTGTGCCATGGTGGAGTTCTGAATGCCGAAACGCGCGCAAACAGCAAAACAGAGCTTGGAGGCTGCTTCGGAACTCACCGACAGCCAAAAATCTTGAAACCTTCAAGAAAATAAAGTCTCAAGGCAGGAGAACGCGTCGGCAGGCCAGAAGAGAAAGCTGGCAGAAGTTTTTATCAGGGGTTAATTCCTACACACAGGAGGCTAAAGTCTGGAACATGGTCGGTAGGATAGCAGGAAAACAAGTATACACACTTCCACTCGTAAACACTCAGAGTGATACCTTGGAAGATCAGGCAAACTTCCTCGGTGCACACTTCGAACAGGTATCCAGCTCGTCCCACTATACTGACATTTTCCAAAAATACAGAACAAGAATAGAAAAGCAGAAACTCGAACACAAATCCACTAGATACGAGGCATATAACCAAGCTTTCAATCTAGCTGAGCTACAAACATCTCTAAACTCCTGCAGTACTTCTGCCCCAGGTTCTGACCGTGTGATGTATGAAATGTTAAAAAACCTACAAAACGAAACCCGAAAAACCTTACTTTGTTTGTACAATGCTATTTGGTCTTCTGGCACTATTCCTAACTCCTGGAAAGAGGCTATTGTTATTCCCATTTTGAAAGAGGGCAAGGACCCTTCTTTACCTTCGAGTTATAGGCCTATTGCACTCACAAGCTGCTTGTGCAAAATCTTCGAAAAAATGATAAACTGCCGACTTGTACATTTTCTTGAAACAAATAATTTGCTCGACCCATTTCAGTGCGGGTTTCGAGAAAGTAGATCCACCACAGACCACCTTATTCGTATCGAGGCACAGATCAGAGACGCGTTCGTCCATAAACAATATTTCCTCTCTGTGTTCCTCGATATCGAAAAGGCTTATGATACAACATGGCGTTTCGGAATTCTAAGAGACCTGTCCCACCTTGGTGTGCGCGGAAGAATGTTTCATATAATCGAAAGTTACCTGTCAAACCGGACATTCCGTGTCCGTCTGGGCAGTGTGCTCTCCCAAACATTTGTCCAGGAAACAGGCGTGCCACAAGGTGGTGTGCTTAGTTGCACACTTTTTATTATTAAAATGAATTCTTTGCACTTGTCCATTCCCTGCAATATGTTCTATTGTACATATGTCGACGACGTCCAGCTTGGCTTCAAGTCATGCAACTTGGCCATGTGTGAGCGGCAGGTGCAGCTGGGTTTAAATAAGGTCTCCAAATGGGCAGATGAAAACGGATTTCGACTTAACCCACAAAAAAGCACGTGTGTCTTGTTCTCTCGAAAAAGAGGCATGCACTCGGAGCCCGACATTCAACTGAACGGGCAACAACTGTCCGTCAAAGCTGAGCATAAATTCTTAGGCTTAATCTTGGACAACAAGTTGACCTTCGTACCCCACATAAAGTATTTAAAAACAAAATGTTTAAAAGCCATGAATGTTATAAAAGTGTTGTCACGTACTACGTGGGGTAGTGACAAGAAATGCCTCATGAACCTGTATAGAAGCCTTATTCGCACCCGCTTAGATTATGGGGCCATTATTTATCAGTCAGCGACTCAAAGTGCTTTGAAGATGCTGGATCCCGTGCACCATTCGGGCATCCGCCTTTCTACGGGTGCTTTTCGCACCAGCCCCGTAGAAAGCCTTTACGTTGAGTCAAATGAGTGGTCGCTTCATCTGCAAAGAACCTACATGTCCTTTGTATATTTCCTTAAGGTGAAAGCAGACAAGAGGCACCCCTCATACTCTACTATTATGACTTGTCGAGCTCCATTCTTTTTCAAAACAGGCCTTCAATGAGGCAGCCCTTCTCAGTTCGCCTGAAGGGTCTAGCTGAGGACACTGGAGTGTCACTCGAACACAGTTTAATGGCTCCTGTAGCATACCCGCCACCGTGGCAGTGGCAGACTATAGATTGCGATGTGTCTTTTTTAGAAGTTACTAAACATGCGCCTATTGCCCATATACGAACATACTTCTTGGAACTTCAACACAAATACACACGTCCTGAGTTTTTTACAGATGCCTCTAAGTCTAACTCCTCTGTGTCCTACGCTGCTGTTGGCCCTTCTTTTTCGGATGCTGGCCCTCTACATCCAGGCACAAGTATCTTCACAGCGGAAGCTTACGCGATACTTGTGGCAGCTAAACACATCAAACAATCACAAATACAAAAAGCAGTAATTTATACAGACTCCCTCAGTGTGGTAACGGCTCTGCACAGTCTTAAAAAACAAAAAAACCCTGTCCTAGTTTCACTTTACTCCATTTTATGCACCCTCCACACACTCAACAGACATGTTGTTGTGTGCTGGGTGCCAGGGCACCGTGAGATTCAAGGCAACGTGATGGCGGATCAGCTTGCTGCATCCGCCCACGAAAGCACCGCCATTACACCGACATCAATCCCGGCCCTTGATCTTAGGCCGTCTCTCAAACGAAAACTCAGGGACTACTGGCAGAGCAAGTGGGATACACACACACAAAACAAACTACACGTTATCAAGCCACACCTTGGCCATTCGCCACCAGTATCAAAATCACGTGTAACAGAGGTAACACTAACAAGACTCAGGATTGGACACATATACACGACACACACGCATCTTTTGTCCGGTGGTGATCCACCATTGTGTGACAGATGTGGAGAGGCATTGACAGTCCTTCACATATTAATCCAGTGCAAACACTTAGAAACTCTAAGAAAACGACATTTTCCATTACCCTACCGACAGCATATACCTTTACACCCTGCAATGTTCGTCGGTAGGGAACCGCTTTTTAGTCATAAATCATTGTTAGCGTTTTTAAAAGAAATTAATAATTTTCATATCATACACCCGGGCATTCCGTAGCACGACCTCTCTAGAGAGGTTTTTGTTGCGGCGGTTACACAAGAAAGCACTTGCCTCACGGCCCTTGGACGCAAGGGCATGAACGAGTGAGGCACTTGTGCTAATGCCATTCATATCCACCATCGTTTTTTATAATCACCAACTCTTGTTATCTATCCTCACCACACACACCTTTCACGGCATGGTCATGATTTTATTATTTGTATGTTTTTACCCGCCTTACCGCGAGGAATTTTATGGCCTTTATACAGCCGCTTATCACAATCATTGTCCATATTCTTAGTAACATGCACTGGCGCTCTTTGGCCGTGAAACGGCCCTTGCGCCACAAAACTCAAAACATCAATCATCAAGTCATGCAACTTGGCCATGTGTGAGCGGCAGGTTCAGCTGGGCTTAAACAAGGTCTCCAATTGGGCAGATGAAAACGGATTTCGACTTGACCCACAAAAAAGCACGTGTGTCTTGTTCTCTCGAAAGAGAGGCATGCACTCTGAACCTGACATTCGACTGAACGGCCAACGTCTGTCCGTCAAAGCCGAACATAAATTCTTAGGCCTAATCTTGGACAACAAGCTGACCTTCGTTCCGCACATCAAGAATTTAAAAATAAAATGTTTAAAAGCCATGAATGTTATAAAAGTGCTGTCACGTACTACGTGGGGTAGTGACAGGAAAGGCCTCATGAACCTGTATAGAAGCCTTATTCGCACCCGCTTAGATTATGGGGCCATTATTTATCAGTCAGCGACTCAAAGTGCTTTGAACATGCTGGATCCCGTGCACCATTTGGGCATCCGCCTTTCTACGGGTGCTTTTCGCACCAGCCCCGTAGAAAGCCTTTATGTTGAGTCAAATGAGTGGTCGCTTCATCTGCAAAGAACCTACATGTCCTTTGTATATTTCCTGAAGGTGAAAGCAGACAAGAGGCACCCCTCATACTCTACTATTAATGACTTGTCGAGCTCCATTCTTTTTCAAAACAGGCCTTCAATGAGGCAGCCCTTCTCAGTTCGCCTGATGGGTCTAGCTGAGGACACTGGAGTGTCACTCGAACACAGTTTAATGGCTCCTGTAGCATACCCGCCACCGTGGCAGTGGCAGACTATAGATTGCGATGTGTCTTTTTTAGAAGTTACTAAACATGCGCCTATTGCCCATATTCGAACATACTTCTTGGAACTTCAACACAAATACACACGTCCTGAGTTTTTTACAGATGCCTCTAAGTCTAACTCCTCTGTGTCCTACGCTGCTGTTGGCCCTTCCTTTTCGGATGCTGGCCCTCTACATCCACGCACAAGTATCTTCACAGCGGAAGCTTACGCGATACTTGTGGCAGCTAAACACATAAAACAATTACAAATACAAAAAGCAGTAACTTATACAGACTCCCTCAGTGTAGTAACGGCTCTGCACACTCTTAAAAAACACAAAAACCCAGTCCTTTTCTCACTTTACTCCATTTTATGCACCCTCTACGCACTCAACAGACATGTTGTTGTGTGCTGGGTGCCAGGTCACCGTGAGATTCAAGGCAACGTGATGGCGGATCAGCTTGCTGCATCCGCCCACGGAAGCACCGCCATTACACCGACATCAATCCCGGCCCTTGATCTTAAGCCGTCTCTCAAACGAAAACTCAGGGACTACTGGCAGAGCAAGTGGGATACACACACACAGAACAAACTACACGTTATCAAGCCACACCTTGGCCATTGGCCACCAGTATCAAAATCACGTCTAACAGAGGTAACACTAACAAGACTCAGGATAGGACACATATACACGACACACACACATCTTTTGTCCGGTGGTGACCCACCATTGTGTGATAAATGTGGTGAGGCATTAACAGTTCTTCACGTTTTAATTCAATGTAAACATTTAGACACTCTAAGAAGACAACACTTCCCACTACCCTACCGACAACATATACCTTTACACCCTGCAATGTTCGTCGGTAGGGAACCGCTTTTTAGTCACAAATCATTATTAGCGTTTTTAAAGAAAATTCATAATTTTCATATCATATACCCGGGCATACCGTAGCACGACCTCTCTAAAGAGGTTTTTGCTGCGGTGGCTACACAGGAAAGCACTTGCCTCACGGCCCGTGCACGCAAGGGTACTAACGTGTGAGGTACTTGTGCTAATGCCATACATGTCCACCATCGTTTTTCATTATCACCAACTTTTGTCACCTATTCACACCACACACACCTTTCACGGCATGGTCATGATTTTATTACTTGTATGTTTTTACCCGCTTTACTGCGAGGAATTTTATGGCCCCTATACAGCCGCTAATCACAACCATTGTCCACATTCCTGTCTCATGAACTGGCGCTCTTTGGCCATCGAATGGCCCTTGCGCCAAAAAACACCATATATCATCAAAGCACTTCTTTGTTGAAATTTTTCTGTCACCCTTGTTCTTATATATTCAATAACTTCGTCCCCTTCTAGCCTAGCACCTTGGGCTGTAGTTATAAACCTCTGCTCTCGGCTCGTCTCATTTCTTAGAGAGTTTAGATGGTTCCAAAATATCGCAGCTGCCTTTCTATCTTTTTTATTTACTTCTGCCAGCCACTGAGCTCCTTTTCTTCTAATCGCTTCATTGATCAGTAGAGATGCATCCCTTCTACAGCTTAGAAAGGTTTCCCATTTTCTTTCAACATCATCTGTCGGTTCATCCCGCTGATTAGCATGTCTGTGTTCCCTAGAGGCTTCCTGACGTTTTGCTATGGCTCTCTTAACTTCCTCATCCCACCAACTTTTGGGTTTGTGTTTTCTTTTCCGGGGTGACTTGTCACGCGTGTTAGCAAGCTCTAGCTCAGTCTAATTAGATTCGTGTATTTCCACACTGTCTTATTATCCTCCGTGATTACTTTCTCAATTTGTTTAGTGGCTATTTCAATTTGCCTTTCTGAACAAAAATTTTGCTGTAGTTGCTCATCTTGTCTCCTTCCCACTTTCACTGCTCTTTCAAAACTTAGCTCGATACGTTTGTGATCACTACCCAGACTTCTGGAGCCACCTTCACCTATGTGCATTCCCCTGAGCTTATCATACATCCTATGTGACATCAGTGCATAATCTATCGTCGACTGTAGTCTTCCTACCTCCCATGTTATTTGCCCTTCACACTTCTCGGTACCGTTGCAAATGATCAAATCAAGCCTTTCACACATATCCATGATCATTTTGCCTGTCGGGTCAGTATACCCATATATCTTCTATGTGCGCATTCATGTCTTCTATGTGCGCATTCATCAAAGGGCCCGCAGACTCCGGTCTCCCTGGGCCCTAAACTCAATAGAGTGCCAAGGCCTGAGATCCGTTTCTCAGCGCCTCACTCTCGATCTTCCAGCGCCTCAGACAAGGCAATGGAGATCGACCACAAAACTCCGGTGTCGTCGACACCGAAGGAAAAGCGCTCTCTCGAGCGTACCAAACAGGACAAGGACAAAGTCCCAGTAACCACAATAAGTAAGCGATAACCGTAATGGTTATGGTATTTCTTTCTATTTCTATTTCTTAATATTGTCACCTATCATCTTTTATACCGATCAATCCCCACAAGTATATTTACTTAACTTTATTCTGCCATGGCTTTTATTGTACATTGGAATTGTAGAGGCTTAATTCATAACTTAGGTGACATAAAGGACATCATTAACAAATTCTCACCAGTAGCCTTTTGCCTCCAAGAGACAAATCTTGGTTCCAAACACAGCCACTTCCTAAAAGGCTTCAAAGTTGCCCGAAAGGACCGCGAACATTGCAACCGTCTTTCAGGAGGAGTAGCCATAGTGGTGCAGGGCAGCGCTCCTACGCGAGATGTCCAAATAAACACCTCTTTTGAGGCCGTAGCCGTCACCATCCTATCATACAAAACCATCACCATCTGCTCACTGTATATCCCACCTCACACCCTTTTCACCACCAAAAACCTAGAAAATCTAGTGGAACAGTTGCCAAAACCATTTATCTTAGTTGGGGATTTCAATGCTCATTCAACCCTTTGGGGTAGCGACAAAACTGACGCAAGAGGGCAAGCCGTGGAAGATTTCATTTTAACAAATGACATCTGCCTTCTGAATTCCGGTGCTTTTACCTACTTTTCACCAACCTCGCGCACTTTTAGTTGCTTAGATCTCGCCATGTGTTCATCGTGTATTTTAATGATTTTAAATGGGACGTCGTGAACACATCTTATGGCAGTGATCATCAACGCGGCATCATAAAACTCATACCCCGCAGGGGCGCCTGCGCAAGCAGGCGTTTGGTGGGTAGCGACACCACGGACCCGAGCTAACGGGGGAGCTTCGGCTCCCTCCCACGCCTAGCCGTGCGTGGCTTTGCCTTCCCGGGGAAAAGGGGATCCTGGGGGTTGAGCTGACGCTGGGTGATTGGACCTTTAAGGCCCCCCGGCAGAGGCAACACACCCCTTTGGCCCCGGCTTCACGTAGACGGCACCCCTGGGCTGCCCCACCCAGGGGAAATCGGCAGTCGCCTTTTCCTGTCTCCCCCTCACATCTTCGTCTTTTCTCTTACTTTAAATCTTTCCTGTCCTCTACTCTCTTCCGTTGACTTCCGTGTTTCCTGGCGGCAAGGGTTAACCCTGTGTGGCTATCCTACCTTGGATACACCATATTCGGTTATAGTGGTGGTGTACAGCTGGCGTCTGCAGGGCCTGTGCTTCCAGACCCTGCAGCGCCCCCTTGTAGGACTCCATGGTGGGTGGCTGGCACCGCTGCCGAAAAGAAACCTTTTCTTATGGCTAGTTCCTTCCCCCCACTCCCTGATCGCCCTCAGAAAAGAGGGCGCACCGATGAAGTCTTCCAGTTTTATGGTCACCAGAGAGTATCCTTTCCCCGATTTCACGTTTTCCACGCTGACACACCCGGCAAACCAGTGAGAACAATTTCACCTTTTCTTGTCTCGAAGTCTTTGACAGAAATCTTTGGCCCAGGATATAAAGCTTCGAGAATGGCAAGTGGTGACCTCCTGTTGGAGCTCCGCGACCAGAAACAATATGAAAATTGCCTAACCTAAAGAAATTTGCAGATACCAAATTAATAGTAACCCCACACCGAACCATGAACACCACCCGTGGCGTTGTCTCAGATGATGACCTGTTAGGGCTGACGGAGGCTGAACTCCTGGAGGGTTTTAGCGAACAGAATGTCATCAATGTGAAACGAATTAGGATGAGGCGCGATGGCAAAGAAATCCAGACTAAGCACTTAATACTTACTTTCAATTCAAGTGTACTGCCCGACACTGTTGAGGCAGGGTACATCAAGCTTCGAGTGAGGCCATATTGTCACGATGAGTCACAAGTACTGGGGGGATTTATTGAACAACCGGGTGGCTAGCTCTAGGACGATGCGTCAGTCGGGGCTGGCTCTCCAGCAGAGAAGAACGCGATCTTCTTTTTTCCTCCAGATTTAGAGCCGCTCTTGCTGCCAACCCACTACGTGCTGGCGGCATTATCCCCCTTCCGAAAAGAAAAAAAACAACAAGTACCAAAAAGAGGAAAGGAAAGTACATAGCAGCACCGCGATGCTACTACATAGGCACGTGAAAAAAAAATGGAAATTCGGATGAAGTGAAAGTAAAAATTGAAGAGCGTGCCTACATAGGAAACGTCAATGAACGAGAAAGTAAGTTCACAAAATAAACATAAACACAAAGAACGCTGTACGGTAAAGGAAAAGTTACGAACAACGCGCAATAAATGGCTTCATGCGCAACACATGAACGACGTCCGGCATCAGCCGTGTCCTGCTCCGTGCATGGGGTGTTGAGTCCGGAACCACTTCGTAGTTCACGTCACTGACGCGGCGTAACACTTTATATGGGCCAAAGTACCGGCTCAGCAACTTTTCACTAAGGCCACGGCGGCGGACGGGCGTCCACACCCAAACTTGATCTCCGGGGCTGTAAAACACTTCTCTGTGGCGGGTATTATAGCGTCGTGCGTCTGCCTGCTGTTGCTGGCCGATGTGCAGTCGCGCGAGCTGCCGGGCTTCCTCGGCACGCTCTGCGAATTCTTCGGCGTCTGTTGCCAACTCGTCTTCGTCCTGACATGGTAGCATTGAGTCTAGCATGGTCTGCACTTCGCGGCCGTAGAGAAGCCGAAATGGCGTGAATCGCGTGGTCTCTTGCACGGCGGTATTATACGCGAAGGTCACGTAAGGCAAGATCCGGTCCCATGTTTTGTGCTGTACGTCGATGTACATTGAGATCATGTCTGCGAGGGTCTTATTCAGTCGTTCAGTAAGTCCGTTGGTTTGCGGGTGGTACGCAGTTGTCCTTCGGTGTCTGGTGTTGCTCAGTTTGAAAACTTCGTCCGTAAGCTGCGCCGTGAATGCCGTCCCTCTGTCCGTTATTACACTGGAAGGAGCACCGTGTCGTAACACGATGTGGCGCATGAAAAATTGTGCTACCTCAGAAGCCGTGGCTCGTGGGATCGCCTGGGTTTCAGCGTAGCGTGTCAAATAGTCGGTCGCGACGATCACCCATTTGTTGCTGTCCGCAGACATAGGAAAAGGCCCGAGAATGTCCATGCCGACTTGGTCGAACGGCGTGCAGGGTGCTTCAATGGGCTGAAGCAAACCAGCTGGCTTAACAGATGGTTGCTTTCGGCGCTGACATTCCCGACAGCTCTTCACGTACTTCTTGACGCTTGCCGAAAGTCCTGGCCAACAGTACCTCTCACTCACTCTGGCAAGTGTTCATGAGTAGCCCAGATGACCGGATGTGGGTTCGTCATGGCAAGCGAAGAGGACGTCGTCTCGCATGTCTCGAGGAACCACCAGGAGGTAGGCACGGTTGTTCGAACGAGCGTTCTTCTTGTACAGCACACCATCTCGAAGGCAGAACGACGGCAACGAGCGGAATAAATGACGTGGTATGACTGTGTCCTGGCCCTCTAAATGATCGATGATCGGACGAATCTCTGCGTCATCCCGCTGCCGTTTACTCAAGTCTGATGAGCTTATGGCGCCCAGGAAGCCTTCGTCTTCCTCTGCTTCCTGACTGCCGACATGAAGGGGCGCGCGTGACAGTGTGTCAGCGTCTTCATGCTTACGGCCGGACTTATGGACGATGGTGACGTCAAATTCCTGCAGCCGCAAGCTCCACCGTGCTAGCCGTCCTGAAGGGTCGCGCAGGCTTGCCAACCAGCAGAGGGCGTGGTGGTCCGTCACTATCTTGAAGGCACGACCATAAAGGTACGGGCGGAACTTGGTGATTGCCCACACGACTGCGAGGCACTCTTTTTCCGTAGTGGAATAATTCGCCTCAGCACGCGATAGAGAGCGGCTGGCGTAGGCTATCACTCTTTCGATGTCTTCTTGACGCTGAACGAGCACTGCACCGAGCCCAATGTTACTAGCGTCGGTATGGACCTCCGTGTCAGCATCATCGTCGAAATGAGCGAGAACGGGCGCTGATTGCATGCGCTGTCGCAGCTCATCAAAAGCTGCTTGTTGCTCGTTTTCCCAGACAAACGGTGTGTCGTCTCTTGTGAGACGAGTCAGAGGTTCTGCTATCTGTGAAAAGCCATGAATGAATCGGCGATAGTAGGCGCACAAACCAAGGAAGCGCCGGACGGCTTTCTTATCGACAGGAGCTGGTAATTCGGCAACAGCGGCAAGCTTGTCCGGATCGGGACGGATTCCTTCGGCGCTAACTACATGTCCAAGAAACTTTAGTTCTTTATAGCCGAAGTGGCACTTCTGTGGCTTTAATGTGAGGTCCGCCGATCGGATAGCCTCCAGCACGCTGCGCAGGCGCTGAAGGTGCTGCTCGAACGTGGCAGAGAAGACCACCACATCGTCAAGGTAGACAAGACAAGTCTGCCACTTCAGCCCTGTGAGGACAGTGTCCATCATTCGCTGGAAAGTCGCCGGCGCTGAACACAAGCCGAAAGGGAGTACTCGAAATTGGTATAGGCCGTCTGGAGTCACGAAGGCTGTCTTTTCGCGGTCTCGCTGATCTACCTCGATTTGCCAGTACCCGCTTTTGAGATCGAGAGAAGTGAAATAATGGGCATGACGAAGTCTATCTAGCGAATCGTCGATACGCGGTAGCGGGTACACATCCTTTTTGGTCACGTTGTTAAGCTTTCGGTAATCGACGCAGAAGCGTAGCGACCCGTCCTTCTTTTTGACAAGCACGACTGGAGATGACCACGGGCTGTTGGATGGTTCGATAACGCCATCGTCAAGCATCTCGCGAACTTGCGTACGTATCGCTTCACGTTCTTTAGCCGACACGCGGTAGGGGTGCTGGTGTATTGGGCGTGCGTCCTCGTACGTGATGATCCTGTGTTGAGTGATGGACGTCTGGCGGATCTTCGAGCAACTTGCGAAGCAAGACCTGTACTCGAACAAGAGCGCTCGCAGCGCAGTCTGGTTATCGGTGGACAGATCAGGATTGATGTCAATGTTGCTCATTGATGTGTCTGCGTTATCCACTACTTCTGACGTGAGACAGTTGGTTACGTTTGCTACTTCGTGGGCAAACGCTATCGAAGTGCCACCGAAAAGGTGTCGATGCTCATTGCTAAAGTTGGTAACGAGCAATTCAGATCGGCCGTCGCGAACGTGTATTACACTTCTCGCTACACATTAGCCTTGCTGCAGGAGGTGTTCTAAATTTGTCTCGGCCACCACATCGCCAACGCTCAAACCACAGCATGTTACGTCGACTAGAACACTGGCTCGGGGAGGAAGCGTCACGCTCTGTTCAGAAATACGGAGTACGTCGACACGCATTCCGTCATCCTGCACGTTGATTGCTTGCTGGGCTGAGAACGTGACGCGGCGCTCTTGCAGATCAATGATAGCTCCATTTTCCTGTAGAAAATCAACTCCCAGAATGACGTCACGGGAGCATTCACGTAGAACAAGGCAGCTTGCTACGAATGTGTACCCTTGAATCTGTACTCTAGTTGTGCAGGCACCCAGTGGAGTAACGACATGGCCACCAGCTGTCCGAATCTGCGAGTTATGCCATGGTGTGATTACTTTCTTCAGCTGCGTTGTCAGTTTCCCGCTCAGTATGGAATAGTCTGCGCCGGTGTCCACTAACGCATTAACTACACAACCATCAATTGTTACTGCTATGTCGAGTGAAAGCCGGCTATCCTTTGCAGCAGCAGGTGATGTCGGACCAGTTTCTGTATTGTTCTGCGTCAATAGGAGGTCTTCAGCGCTTCGACGTTCAGCGACCCCGCCTTCAGAGGTCACTTCGGCTAGTTTTCCCGGCGGGGGCTGGGAGATCGTGCGGTAGAATACCGCTGGGGCGTTGATGAAAATCGCCTCGGTGATGGCGAGCGCGACTGGCGCCCGGCAGATGGTGGTGCATGCTGCTGGGAGAGGTAGTTTTGGATGTCGCGTGGTCTCTGACCGTAACGGGGTGGCGGCGAGTACGCAGAGAAGCCGCGAAGCCCAAGACGGCGATATGGGCACTGGCGGTACAAGTGATCAGCTTCTCCGCAGTGAAAGCACAGAGGCCGGCGATCAGGTGTGCGCCAAACATCAGACTTACGAGGAGACGTGCGCCGATCGTCGATGTACTGAACTGGTTGCACTGAACGATGGGCGACAGAAGCACCAGGGACAAAGGGCAGGGGCGGTGGCGTGTACGTGCCTTCGTAGTATGGTATGTGCTGCGCTGACTGTAGTGAAACAGCAGGAACAGGATGGACGAATAATGGCGGCGTTGCAGCAGGGCGTTTCAAGGCTTCCGCGTAGGTTGTCTCACGGCGGTATTCAGCAGGAGCTGGCACAGCTGTATCACGAGGCAAGGTGTCCCGGAGGGCCTGGTGCAGCTCATCCTTGATCACAGTCGCAATAGAGTTGACTGTAGGATGAGGTGTTACACCAGCCTTTTGTAACTCTTCACGTACTACATCACGGATGAGTTCACGTAGACAGTCGTTGTTGGTTCTAGTGGCGGTGAAAATGTCGGCAGTAGACATGCCACTGACTCTCCTGTCGTATTGGTTGGATCGCTGCTGCAGCAATTTTTCCATTGTCACGGCCTCGGACAAGAACTCCGCGACCGTCTTCGGAGGACTTCGCACGAGGCCGGCAAAAAGCTGGTCCTTGACACCGCGCATCAAGTGACGCAACTTCTTGTCCTCAGTCATTCTCGAATCGGCCCGTCGGAAGAGGCGCGCCATGTCTTCGACGTACGCGGTCACAGTTTCGTTTGGCGACTGGACGCGGGCAAGAATAGCTCGTTCAGCTCTTTCTTGGCGGTCAGTGCTGGCATATGTCTGCAGAAGTCTACGAGAGAATTCGGGCCACGTCGTCAGCTGCTCCTCCCGATTTTGATACCACGTGCGAGCCCCGTCTTCGAGATAGAAGTAGACACGACCCAGTTTCGCCGCGTCGTCCCACTGATTCAAGTTGGCTACGCGCTCGAAGTCCGCCAACCAGTCCTCAACGTCTTCGCGCTCCGTACCATGGAACGTCGGCGGTGCCCGTGGGCTTTCCAACGTATAGCGGTTCGGCGACGTGCTTCCCGTGCCGGTTGCCAAGGTTTGTACCGAAGTGCTGGTCATGTTTGTTGACGTGGTGGGAGCAATATCGTTGACTTCCGGAGGCAATCCCCTGATTCGGCGGCTGGTCCGATGCACGGGAGTGTTGACTGGCACTGGACTCGTATTACGGCTTCCTGGGGGGGTCTGCAGCATCCGTGAGGCTACCCAGCACCTTCCACCAGTTTGTCACGATGAGTCACAAGTACTGGGGGGATTTATTGAACAACCGGGTGGCTAGCTCTAGGACGATGCGTCAGTCGGGGCTGGCTCTCGAGCAGAGAAGAACGCGATCTTCTTTTTTCCTCCAGATTTAGAGCCGCTCTTGCTGCCAACCCACTACGTGCTGGCGGCAATATATACCGAACCCTCTCAGATGTTTTAAATGCCAGCGGTTCGGCCACAGTTCTCAGAACTGCCGAGGCCGCCTAACTTGTGCGAAATGCAGTGCTGATGAACACACATCTGATGCTTGTGAAAACTCTCCTCACTGTGTGAACTGTAACGGGGAGCATGCCGCATACTCACGGTCATGCCCCAGCTGGAAAAAAGAAAAGGAAATTGTCACGATTAAAGTAAAACAAAACATTTCATTTAGGGAGGCACGAAGGCAGGTGTCCTACCTGCCAGAAACCAGCTTTGCCGAAGTGGCGCGTCAGGGGGCAGCGCCACGACGGCCCCCGGCACCTGTCTGGCACACGTGTAGTGAGCCAGCGGTGACGCCATCTGCCCCCACGGCGGTTGCAGCCACTGCTGCTCCGCCATCGAAGAAGGACCCACCAACCTCCGGGCTGGGGGCCGCGAAGGCCTTGTCTTTTATAGGCGAGGCCCTCAAAACAACCGCAGCGCTCGCAAGAGCGCTTGTCCAGTGCCTCGCTAGAGGCAATGGACACAACTTCGAGCGTGAGGGCGCAGCAAGCGCCTAAGGATCGGCGCGACTCCGTCGACCGATCCAAAAAAGAAAAATCTCGTGTCACGGCCCTGGAAAGGGTCCGTGAGCTAATTTTCCATCCTTGAGCACACAGCACAAAACACATCTAAAATGGACGCGCAGATTTTACAGTGGAATGTGAGAGGACTTCTCCATAACCTCGATGATATTAGAGAACTCCTTAATAAACATACTCCAAAGGTGCTGTGTGTTCAGGAAACACATCTCAAGTCCACACAAACAAATTTTCTAAAGCAATATGCTATCTTCCGCAAAGACCGTGATGACGCTGCCGCCTCGTCGGGCGGTGTCGCTATAATAGTTGATAAAGGTGTTGCCTGTAAGCAATTAAACCTCCGAACTTCTCTTGAAGCAGTTGCTGTCCGAGCAGTGCTGTTCGGGAAGCTACTAACAATTACTTCTATTTACATTCCTCCGTGCAATCAACTTTCAAAGACAGAATTTCAAAGCTTCATTGATCAACTTCCTCCGCCATATATAGTCGTTGGTGATCTAAATGCACATAATCCTTTATGGGGCGACTCCCGTTTGGATGCACGAGGACGCCTGATAGAACACTTTCTGTTTTCGTCAGGTGCATGTTTACTTAACAAAAAAGAATCAACATATTATAGCACTACGCACAACACATACTCTTCTATAGACCTGAGTATTGTCTCGAGTACACTAATTCCTTATCTGGAGTGGTCTGTTCTCAAGAATCCCTTTGGGAGTGACCACTTCCCGATAATGTTAAAGTTAACAAAAGAAGATACATGCTCGCCTGACTTTCCTCGCTGGAACACCAAGTCAGCCAACTGGGAACTGTTTCGAGAAATTACATTTTTAGACGGAGATGAGATTGCTGATTTTAATATAGACGATGCTGTAGCATTCCTAACAGGTTTTATTATTGACGCTGCAGTGAAATGTATCAAGCAAACCAACGGAATGACCAATAAACGTCGCATTCCATGGTGGAACGACGATTGTCGGAAAGCGCGCAATAGACAAAATAAAGCTTGGAGACTACTCCGAAATTACCCAACAGCTAAAAACCTCAACAATTTCAAACAGGTTAAGTCCCAAGCCAGAAGAACGCGTCGTCTTGCAAAGAAAGAAAGTTCGAATAGGTACATCTCCGGTATAAATTCTTACTCCGACGAAACGAAGGTTTGGAATAGGGTAAACAAGTTAATGGGTAGGGAGACACACCCCCTACCTTTGGTAAGTAGCCGAGGGGAGAGCCTGGAGGAGCAGGCGGACTGCCTAGGCGAACACTTTGAATACGTCTCAAGTGCATCAAACTATACAGAAACGTTCTTAAAATTCAAAGAACGCGAAGAGCGACAGCCCCTTAAATGTAAACGTCCATCCAGTGAGTCTTACAACTGCCCATTTACATTAGCTGAAGTTAAGGCATCTCTTGCGTGCTGCAACAACTCAGCGCCAGGTGTTGATCGTATAACATACGAAATGGTCAAGTACCTTCACCCCGAAGCACTAAAAACACTCCTAACTCTCTTTAATAACATGTGGGCAGTTGGGTATATTCCATTGTCATGGAAAGATGCTATAGTCATCCCAGTACTTAAACAAGGCAAAGATCCGTCTTTGACCGCCAGCTACAGGCCAATAGCGCTAACAAGCTGTCTATGCAAACTATATGAGAAAATGATAAACCGGCGCTTAATCCACTTTTTAGAAAGTAACAGTATACTAGACCCCCTTCAGTGTGGTTTCAGAGAGGGGAGGTCGACAACAGACCACCTTGTTCGCATAGAGACATACATCAGAGATGCATTTATTCATAGGCAGTTTGTACTTTCCGTATTCCTAGACTTAGAGAAGGCGTATGACACCACATGGCGATTTGGGATTCTCCGCGATCTTGTCACCATGGGCATCCGTGGGAACATGCTAAACACAATTAAAAGTTACCTGTCTAACCGAACCTTTCGCGTAGAAGTGGGAAATGCTCTCTCTAGAACTTTTACCCAAGAGACTGGTGTTCCGCAAGGTGGCGTGCTTAGTTGCACACTCTTTCTTGTAAAAATGAACTCCCTGCAGTCAGTCATTCCAAGTGCGATGTTTTATTCCGTGTATGTTGATGATGTGCAGATGAATTTCAAATCATGCAATATGTCTGTCTGCGAACGACAAGTGCAGCTTGGAATGGATAAATTCTCTAAATGGGCGGATGAAAACGGTTTTAAAATAAACACGAAGAAAAGTACTTGCATACTTTTCTCCAACAAACGAGGGGTAATGCCACAACCAAATGTTGCGATCAAGGGAGACCAACTCTCTGTAAGCAGCGAGCATAACTTCCTGGGAACCACTTTAGATTCTAAACTTACGTTTATTCCCCATATTAAATATGTCAAAATGAAATGTTTGAAAGCGATGAACATCCTAAAACTCTTGTCACGTACAACATGGGGTAGTGATCGAAAGTGCCTCTTGAAGTTATACAAAAGCCTTGTCGGGTCGCGCCTTGATTATGCCTCTATAATTTATCATTCCGCAACGCCAAGTGCATTAAAAATCCTAGACCCCGTTCACCATCTGGGTATCCGACTTGCAACCGGTGCTTTCAGGACAAGCCCGATCCAGAGCCTCTATGTAGAGTCGAATCAGTGGTCACTTCACCTGCAGCGATCCTATAGCAGTTTCACATATTTTATAAAGGTACGTGCAAACATCAAGCATCCATCTTATTCAACTATAAACGATATGACCGCTGCCACCCTCTTCCATAACCGACCCGCAGTGAGAAAGCCGTTCTCCGTGCGTGTGAGAAACTTATGTGAGGAAATGGGTGTTCCGCTGCTGGAACTCTGTCCTACGCCCACAGCGATACTTTTACCGCCGTGGCAGTGGCAGCTGATACACTGTGACACCTCATTTGTTGAGATCACTAAACACGCACCAGAAGCACATATTAAAATGCATTTCCGAGAACTCCAGTCCAACTACTCATGCGTAGAGTTTTATACTGACGCTTCTAAGTCGCATGCAGGGGTGACTTATGCAGCCGTCGGACCATCCTTTTCGGAATCCGGCGTGCTGCACCCAGAAACAAGTATATTTATGGCTGAGGGTTGTGCACTATTGTCCGCTGTGAAGCATATACGGAAATCAAACATACAAAAATCAATTATATTCACAGACTCGTTAAGCGTCGTAAATGCATTAAGATCCCTTTTCAGATTCAGAAATCCGATAATAATTGAGCTATATTCCGTTCTGTGTACAGCGTATATGTCCAACCAGCATATTACTATTTGCTGGGTACCTGGCCATAGAAGTATCGAGGGCAATGTGTTAGCTGACCAAATGGCCACGTCAATTATAATGCGCGCTATTAACCCCACCGCTACTGTCCCTGCAACAGATCTAAAACCCTTTCTACGAAAGAAACTGCGAAACCACTGGCAACGCTTGTGGGACACAGAAACAAATAATAAGCTTCATTTGATTAAGCCGCGGTTGGGTTACTGGCCCTCCGCTACAAGAACACGGCGAACTGATGTCCTATTCTGTCGCCTCAGAATAGGACACACTTATGGTACTCATAACTTTCTTCTGACTGGCGATGAACCTCCTACTTGTGGTAGATGTGGTGACAGGCTAACCGTCCTCCACGTCCTCCTGGAGTGTGCGAAAGCTGAAAGGGAGAGAAAGAAATATTTCGCTTTAGCATACCGTTATAATCTTCCTTTACACCCGATTATGTTTCTCGGTGAAGAGCCGCTTTTTAATACAAAATCAGTTTTAAACTTTTTAAAGGAAGTAGTACTGAATGTGTTTAGTCCAACATTGAATGTTTTTAGCCCAACAGGTTCATAGCACATCCTCTGTTCAGAGGATGCTGCTGTGACAGCAGATTTCAATGAGCCCAGGCCTCTATGCTCTTGTTTTAAGGGCTCTGTCGAGGCACTGGTGCTCCATGCCAAGTTTTTATTTGACATACTTATCACTTTTAAATCATTTTATGTCTCCATAGCTCACATCATTTGTCATTGCCATAATTTTACCATATATATAGTTTTACACTCCTACAGCGACTGTTTTTTAGGCCCATATACAGCCACGTCACATTTGTTTTATCTACACTGCACATCCCACAATTCATTATCATCGCTCTGGCGCTCTTTGGCCATATCTGGCCCTTGCGCCAATAAACACCACTAATCATCATCATCATCATAAAACTCATACCATCTTACCCAACTCTAACAAGCAGGCCACGCCGGTGGAAACTACAGCTCGCAAACTGGCCAGTTTTCACAGAAAACGCTAAGCCCGATGAAGTTTTCTCATCGGAGCTTTCTGTTGAGAAACTAAACGAAGAGTTCGTCAAAGTTTTAATCTTAGCAGCAGAAAAAGCAATACCGCAATCATCCGGCATCGTACCCAAGAAATTCAACCCTTGGTGGACAAACGAGTGTACTGATGCCAAAAAACTACAAAAAAGGCCTTGGGAATTCTACGAAGATATCCCACCTACGCCAACCTCATCAACTTCAAACAGGCAAAAGCCAGAGCCCGATTTATTCGAAGACAGGCAGAAAAGGATTCATGGCAAAAATACATATCATCAATTAACAGTTCAGTCACATCTAAACACATCTGGGACCAGGTGAGAAAGTTCAAGGGAGAGTACTCCTCCTACACAATACCACTGCTTACAAGTTCAGACACACAATCAACACTAGAAGACCAGGCCAACCTATTAGAACACTTTTATAAGGTATCATGCTCAGCAAATTACACCAATACATTCCTGAAATATAAAGAAAATGCAGAAAGACAAAGATTGCCTACTAGCAGTACCTCAAATGAAAGTTATAACCTTCCGCTTACGCTGCACGAATTGAACAGGGTACTCTCTGCCGGTAAAAAAACGGCGACAGGGTCTGACCAGATACACTACGCAATGTTGGCACACCTATCCCAAGCATCCGCGCGGGCACTTCTCCAATTCTTCAACAAAATATGGGACTCTGGCATAATGCCTGAAGATTGGAAAAAAGCCATAGTCATACCATTCCTAAAACCTGGTAAACCCCCAACAACCCCAAGTAGCTACAGGCCCATTGCATTAACAAGTTGCCTTGCAAAAACTTACGAAAGCATCATAAATATTAGACTTACCTTCACTCTGTAATCGGAGCACCTAATAGACGCACACCAGTGCGGATACAAAAAGGGCTGTTCCACCACTGATCACATTGTTAGGCTGGAACAAGAAATACGACAAGCATTTCTACACAAACAGTTCTGTCTCTCGGTCTTCTTTGACCTAGAGAAAGCATATGACACAACTTGGAGATACGGAATTCTCAGAGATCTAGCTAACTTAGGGATTCGCGGAAGAATGCTGAACTGCTTACACGATTTTTTATCGAATAGAACTTTTCAAGTACGTTTGGGTACGGTACTGTCACGAACATTTGTCCAAGAAAATGGTGTACCACAGGGCTGCGTTTTGAGCACCACCCTGTTTATAGTAAAAATGAACTCCATCAACAGGGCTATACCCCGTACAGTCATGCACTCCACCTGCACGGGGCACCTTGAGTAATCTAGGTGACGGTGAGTGGCGACACCGCGGACCCCGAGCTCCCAACATAAGCTGTGCCCAACCGTGGCGAGGTGTTTATAGGTGAAGGGTAGAAGCCGTAAACGGTGGCCGTCGGAGCCTTGGTCAAGCTCCGGCCGATGGGCTCCCTGCATGTCTACCAGGCAGGGAGCTCCGGGACCTCTCTCGGCATCAGGGTAAACCGAGCGACGAAAGTACCCCCGTTCCCTGCTTTTCAATCTGTCACATGGCATTTTCCATACCCCCCCCCCCAAACGTGATCGGCCCCCGAAAAGGGGCCGCACCGAAGTTTCTTTCCCACCACTACCTAACTTGAGTCCTCCCAAACCGAACAACTTCCCTCGCTTCATGGTGATGGAATCGGTCGACCAATCCAAACCTCTTTCTTCACTGTCGGTATTTCCTGTGTCAAAGTTTCTTGAGAGTGTTGTTGGAGAGTCGTACAAGGCCAAAAAACAACGAACTGGCGAAGTCCTTGTCGAGCTCAGTAGACAGGACCAGGCCGACAAGCTCCTTGCTCAAACCCGCATCGCCGATCTGGCCATTCGAGTCACGCCCCACCGCAGCCTCAACAGCTCCCAGGGCGTGATTTCGGAGCCAGATCTGGCAAACGAGACGGAGGCCGACCTCCTTGAAGGCCTGCGAAACCAAGGTGTGACGGCAGTTCGGCGCATTACCATCAGAAGAGATGACAAGGGAATACCCACTAGGCACATAATCCTCACATTTGATCGGTCCAATCTTCCAGATTATAATAATGCAGGCTTTATCCGGTGCTCCGTCCGAGCGTACATCCCGAACCCGCGGCGCTGTTTCAAGTACCAGAGGTTCGGGCATGGTACTAACACTTATCGGGGCCAAATAACCTGTGCCAAGTGCGCCCAACATGACCATCGCACTGATAATTGTAGCTCTCAACAACTTCTCTGCATCAACTGTCAGGGCCCACACGCGGCGTACTCCAGAAAATGCGAGAAGTTTCAATTGGAAAAGAAAATAATAAACATAAAGGTCACAGAGAACATCACCTTCCCAGAGGCGCGAAAGAGGTTCGCCTCTTTCCCTCTGGGGAGGTACGCCGACGCAGCTCGCCGGGGGGCGGAGCGGCGTCTTGTTTCGGCGGGGACCCAGTACCGCGAGTCGGACTTGGTCCCGCCCCCGCCCCCCCCCTGGGTTGCCTCTTGCAGCCCAATCTGTCGCCACACCGCTTGCTGAGGCAGCAGCGGATGTGGTGCAAACCAGTTCTGTCGGGACCGGTGCCGCTCCCGCCTTGGCCTCCCCGTCCTCCAGTGCGTTGGAGGGTGCCGAGATGATGGACACCGCGGGCCCCGCACCGGATCCCACCGCCACCGCACCGCCCGTGCCACCTGTGGCACCCCCGGGGGTGGCGGCTCAAACGAAGGGCTCCCGAAAGGGGGCCAAGTCCGGGGGGCCCGGCTCGACGGGCACCCCTCGGACATCTGATGATGACATGGATGTCTGGCCGTTGCTGCCTGCCACGCAGCGCAAGGAGCGGCCTGTGACGGCTAAGCCTTCAGAAGGGCCTAAAAAGCCCAAGCCAAGAGTAACAGCCCCGAAAAACGACACATGAGCACACACAAACACACACACTCCAGTCTTCTTAAATTCAAATAATGGGAACAGAAAACATAATCCAATGGAACTGCAGAGGCCTCCTTAAAAACCTGGACGATGTGTATGAGATTCTGCATGACAGACAGCCAAGTATCATGTGTCTCCAGGAAACCCACCTTAATTCTAAAAACACAAATTTCTTAAATAGGTATATGGTATTCAGAAAGGACAGGGTTGGCTGCACCCACTCCTCAGGAGGTGTTGCTATTATCGCACTGAAGTCATTAGCATGCCACCCTATCTCTTTAAACACTGTCCTCGAGGCTGTAGCGATCCGTACAATAATATTTAATAAGTTGATAACGGTATGCTCCGTTTACATCTCTCAGGATTTTTCACTTGTGAGCTCTGACTTCGAGGCGCTGGTCGACCAGCTGCCCGAACCGTACATCCTCATAGGCGACCTTAATGCGCACAACCCTCTTTGGGGTTCCTCCAGAACGGATGCCCGAGGTCGCCTAATAGAGAAGTTTCTTACATCCTCCGGATCATGCCTTTTCAACAAAAAACAGCCTACATACCATAACTTAGGACACAATACATACTCGCATCTTGACTTGGCTATTGGTTCCGCAGCTCTCTTTCCATGTCTTGAGTGGGGTGTGGGCACGGACCCATATGGTAGTGACCATTTCCCCACCTCATTAACGTATCTAGGTACATGCCCGAGCAGTTCATCTTCCCATAAAAGGTTTAATGAATCCAAAGCAAACTGGAGCACATTCACACAAACATCTCAACTACACCACACATCCATAGAACACCTACACGTGGAGGAAGCCGCCCAACTCATCACGGCGCACATCCTTGACGCCGCCGAAAAGTCCATTCCCCTGGCCTCCAGTGCGTCCTGCAACCCAAGGCGGCCCTGGTGGAACGAGGACTGCAGGCGGGCGCGACAGGCCCAGAACAAAGCGTGGGGTGTCCTTCGCCGGTACCCCACGTCGGACAACCTCATTTCGTTTAAACGGGCAAAGGCTTTTGGGAAGCGAGTGCGTCGTGAGGCGAAAAGGGACAGCTGGCGCACCTTCCTCACTTCCATCAACTCATACACTGACACACACAAAGTCTGGACACGAATACGCAAACTAAAAGGACAACAGACACACAGCCTGCCCCTGGTTAGTACAACAGGGGACACACTGGAAGACCAGGCTAACACACTCGCACAACACTTCCAACACGTGTCCAGCTCAGCACACTACACAAACACTTTCATGAAACACAAAACATCTGTTGGAAAAAAGCCCTTACACGACAAAGAGAAATCGAACAGTTCTTACAACTCTGAATTCACTCTCTATGAGTTGAGGGCTGCCTTGAGCACGTGCAAACCTTCAGCTCCAGGTGCAGAAAAGGTTACATACACCATGATACAGCACCTACACCCAGACACTCTTGAAACACTCTTACACCTATACAATAAAATATGGCTTTTGGGGCACATTCCTCGCTCTTGGAGGGAGGCCATAGTAGTAGCTTTCCTAAAGGAAGGGAAGGACCCTTCCTCTCCTGCCAGTTATCGTCCCATTGCCCTGACTAGCTGCCTGTGTAAGCTCTTCGAGAAGATAATAAACAGGAGACTTGTGTACTTTCTCGAGTTCAACGGTCTTCTCGAGGGCTGCCAGGCAGGCTTCAGGGCGGGGCGATCTACCAACGATCAACTCGTTGCATTAGAGGCATATGTAAAAGATGCTTTCCTCCACAAGCAGTACTGCATGACAGTATTTTTTGATTTAGAAAAGGCGTATGATACTGCTTGGAGGTATGGTATTCTCATTGATCTCAAGTCTTTTGGCATTTCGGGTAACATGTTCAACACGCTTGCCAGTTACATGTCCGAAAGAACGTTTCGCGTGCGTGTTGGAACTGCACTATCTAGAGTTCATGTTCAGGAAAATGGAGTGCCACAAGGTGGAGTTTTAAGTTGCACCCTTTTCATTGTGAAAATGAACTCACTGAGGAAGGCATTGCCACCGTCGATTTCCTGCTTAATTTATGTAGACGACGTACAATTATCTTTTAAGTCTTGTAACCTGTCTGTCTGCGAGCGCCAAGTACAGCTTGGTGTTAGCAAGCTAGCTGGCTGGGCAGATAGGAACGGGTTTAAATTTAATCCGGGGAAGTGCACTTGTGTTCTTTTTTCTAAGAGGCGTGGTATCCGGCCGGATCCTGACATTCATCTTAATGGTGTGTCAATTCCCGTCAAAAAGGAACACAAGTTTTTAGGAATAATCTTTGACGAAATGCTGACATTCATCCCACACATAAAACAACTAAAACATAAATGCTTAAAAACACTATCATGAAGGTTCTCTCGCACATTTCTTTTGGTGCTGACAAACAACTTTTATTACGTGTTTTTACCAGCCTAATAGGTTCGCGATTGGACTATGGTAGCGTTGTTTATGGGTCAGCAAGTAAAACATCCCTCAAAATGCTGGACCCGGTACTCCATCTGGGGCTCCGCCTAGCGTGTGGTGCATTCCGGACTAGTCCGGTCGAAAGCCTCTATGTGGAGTGTAACAAATGGAACCTGCAACGTCAGCGAGCATACACAGATCTCCTTTATGCTTTTAAACTTTCATCCATGCCTCACCATCCTTTTAAATCAGTTATTTATGATACGTCCATGACTAACTCCTTTTAAACCGACCATCGTTCTCTGCGTCTTTCTCCTACAGAGCTAGAGAGGAAGCGTCAGAGCTTTCTGTCTCTTTTCTAGACCCCCGCAGGGGCGCCTGCGCAAGTAGGCGTTTGGTGTGTAGCGACACCACGGACCCGAGCTAACGAGGGAGTTTCGGCTCCCTCCCACGCCTAGCCGTGCGTGGCTTTGCCGTGTCCGGGGAAAAGGGGATCCTGGGGGTTGAGCCGACGCTGGGTGATTGGACCTTTAAGGCCCCCCGGCAGAGGCAACACACCCCTTTGGCCCCGGCTTCACGTAGACGGCACCCCTGGGCTGACCCACCCAGGGGAAATCGGCAGTCGCCTTTTCGCATCTCTCTCTGCCTACATCTTCGTCTTTATTTCTCACTATCTATCTGTCCTGTCTTCTACTCTCTTCTGTTTACTTCCAAATTTCCTGGCGGCGAGGGTTAACCCTGTGCAAATAGCCTACCTTGGTCTAGGCGCATGGGGTTATAGTTGCGTTGTACGGCTGGCGTCTGCAGGTTTTAGCATCCACAAACTTGTAGCGTCCCCTTGTTGGGCTCCGTGGTGGGTGGCCGCCAACGCTTCTGAAGAAAATTAAACTGGCATGCATAAAGCATTTCCCCTATTAAGTGATCGTACCGCCTTAAAGCGTGTACGCACCGAAGACTTAGGCTTTTTCAACCGATCAAGTGAAAACTTCCCTCATTTTAATGTTATACATAGTGAAATAAGCAGCAAGCAAGCCAGAACCGTATCACCCTTTGTAGTAGCCAGATGTCTCACAGAAACTCTTGGAGCCGGGTACAAAGTTACCAAAATGGCCAGCGGAGACCTCCTCCTTGAAGTCCGAGAAAAAGAACAGTTCGAAAAGCTACAGAATCTTTCAACTTTTGGTGACACTCCCATCACTGTAACGCCACACAGATCCATGAACAGAACCCATGGAGTAGTATCTGATGCTGATTTGCTCAGCTTGACTGAATAGGAACTTCTGGAGGGGTGGAAGAGTCAGAATGTGACCAATGTACAAAGGATCACCATTAGAAGAGACAACAAGGCAACACCAACAAAACACCTAATACTCACGTTCGCTTCCAGTAATCTCCCAGAAAGTATTCAAACAGGCTACACAAAGACGTCGATCAGACCATACATACCTAACCCACGTCGTTGTTTTAAATGCCAGAAGTATGGCCATGGCTCACAAAGCTGTCGTGGTCACCAAACTTGTGCACAATGTGGAGTGTCAGGCCACAATTCTGACAATTGCGAAGAACCATCACACTGTGTGAACTGTGGTGGAAATCATGCCGCATACTCACGGTCTTGCTCATTTTGGAAAAAAGAAAAGGAAATCATCACATTGAAAATTAAAGAAAATATCACATTCAAGGAAGCAAGACGAAGAGTGTCGCCATTGTATGGCGCTACATATGCTGATCCGGCGCGTCAGGGGGCAACGCCGCACCAGCCCTCGCCACTCCTTCGGCCAGCGCAGAGCGAGCCGACGGCTGTGGCACCTGCCCCCAAGGTGGCAGTAGTTCAGGCTACTCCGCCTCCTAGCGAATTGAGGCCAGAGACTCCAGGGTCCTGTGGTCTCAAGGCCTCCCCTCACCAGGCGAGGCCTAAAATCCGAACCATGAGCTCGCATGGGCGGGCACCCAGTGCCTCTGAGGAGGCAATAGATACAACGGTACCCTTGGTACCAAAAGAGCGGGGCGCCTCCTTGGAGCGCGCCAAGAAAAATAAAAAACCAATAACGGGGCCAGACAACCGTCCTGCCACCTGAAATAATGAGCTCACTCCAACACAGGATACTCTTTGTACACACAGCAGCATCTCTCTTGTTTAAATATGCAGACAGAAATATTACAGTGGAACATCCGAGGCCTTCTTCGAAACCTCGATGACTTACAAGAACTCCTCCATGAACACAATCCGAGAGTGATGTGTGTACAGGAGACACACTTAAAACGAACTAACACAAACTTTTTACGTAACTATTTAATCTTCCGAAAGGATAGAGATGATGCCATGCTACCATCCGGTGGTGTAGCGGTTATAGTAAGTCAAGGTATAGCATGCACACAATTACCCCTTCAAACTTCCCTCGAGGCGGTGGCTGTCCGAGCAGTTATTCTAAACAAACTTGTCACTGTTTGCTCTTTGTACATACCTCCGCACCACCGTCTCGAAAAACTTCAATTCCAGTCTTTAATCGACGAACTACCTGAACCTTATCTGGTCCTTGGGGACCTGAACGCACATAATGGTCTGTGGGGTGACTCTCGCTGTGATGCCCGAGGTCGTTTCATTGAAAAATTCCTCATTTCATCGGGTGCTTGTCTGTTGAATAGGAAAGAGGCAACATACTATAACCTTGCCAACAAAACTTACTCTTCCATAGACCTCAGTATCGCATCTCCTTCACTTGTACCATTACTTCAATGGAAAGTCATAAATAATCCATACGGAAGTGACCATTTCCCTTTAGTTTTGAGTACACCAATAACAAATGAATGTCCTCCACATGTTCCCAAATGGCTGGTAAACAAAGCCAACTGGGAACGATTTCAAAAGCTTACTCACCTAAATTGGACTGACATATGCGGGTTAGGCATAGATGAAGCTGTGCAGTACTTCACGGCTTTTCTTACTGACGCAGCAACCAAGTGCATTCCACAAAAATCTGGACTGCCCGGCAAACGACACGTTCCGTGGTGGAACACTGAGTGCCAGAAGGCGCGAAAGGAACAGAACAGGGCATGGAGGTTGCTGCGGAACTCGCCGACAGCGGAAAACCTTGAGAGCTTTAGGAAAATAAAATCTCGAGGCAGGAGAACGCGTTGGCAGGCCAGAAGAGAAAGTTGGCGCGAGTTTTTATCAGGAATAAATTCATATACACAAGAGGCTAAAGTCTGGAACATGGTTCGTAGGGTAGCAGGAAGACAAGTACACTCACTCCCACTCGTAAACACACAAGGTTATAGCCTTGGAGATCAAGCGAACTTCCTCGGTGCACACTACGAGCAGGTGTCTAGCTCGTCACACTACACTGAAGCTTTCCAAAGACACAAAGCAAAGATAGAAAAGCAGAAACTAGAATCCAAGTGCAGAAATTACGAGGAATACAACCAACCTTTCAACTTAGCTGAGCTACAAACATCACTAACCTCTTGCAATAATTCCGCTCCAGGCTACGACCGTGTCACATATGAAATGTTGAAAAACTTGCCGCTCGAAACGCGAAAAACTTTACTCTCTCTATACAATGCTATCTGGCTTTCAGGTACCATCCCTGCTTCTTGGAAAGAGGCTATTGTTATCCCTATTTTGAAACAGGGCAAGGACCCTTCCTCAGTTTCAAGTTATAGGCCCATTGCACTAACCAGCTGCGTTTGTAAACTTTTTGAAAAAATGATAAACCGCCGACTTTTACATTTGCTTGAAACACACAATCTGCTCGACCAATTTCAGTGTGGATTTCGGGAGGGTAGATCCACCACCGACCATCTGGTGCGTATCGAGGCACAGATCCGAGACGCTTTTGTCCACAAACAATACTTCCTCTCAGTGTTTTTCGATATCGAGAAGGCTTACGACACAACATGGCGTTTTGGGATATTAAGAGACTTGTCTAACCTGGGTGTGCGCGGTAGAATGCTTTCCATAATCGAGAGTTACTTGTCCAATCGGAAATTCCGCGTCCGTGTGGGCAGTACTCTCTCCCAAATATTTGTGCAAGAAACGGGAGTACCGCAAGGTGGTGTACTTAGTTGTACACTTTTTATTATAAAAATGAATTCCTTGCACCTGTCCATCCCCCGCAACATGTTCTACTCCACATATGTCGATGACGTCCAGCTTGGCTTTAAGTCATGCAACCTAGCAATATGTGAGCGACAGGTTCAGTTAGGTTTAAACAAGGTCTCCAAATGGGCAGAGGAAAACGGATTCCGGCTGAACCCAGGAAAAAGAACGTGTGTCTTGTTCTCTCGAAAGAGAGGCATGCACTCAGAACCCGACATTGAACTGAACGGCCAACGTCTGTCTGTGAATGCGGAGCATAAATTCCTAGGCTTAATCTTGGACAACAAGTTGACCTTCGTACCACACATAAAGTATTTAAAAACAAAATGTTTAAAAGCCATGAATGTTATAAAAGTGTTGTCACGTACTACGTGGGGTAGTGATAGGCAATGCCTCATGAACCTCTATAGAAGCCTTATTCGTACCCGCTTAGATTATGGGGCCGTTGTCTATCAGTCTGCCACTCAAAGTGCCTTGAAAATGCTGGACCCCGTGCACCATTTGGGCATACGCCTTTCTACGGGTGCTTTTCGCACCAGCCCCGTAGAAAGCCTTTACGTTGAGTCAAATGAGTGGTCGCTTCATCTGCAAAGAACCTACATGTCCTTTGTATATTTCCTTAAGGTGAAAGCAGACAAGAGGCACCCCTCATACTCTACTATTAATGACTTGGCGAGCTCCATTCTTTTTCAAAATAGGCCTTCAATGAGGCAGCCCTTCTCAGTTCGCCTGAAGGGTCTAGCTGAGGACACTGGAGTGTCACTCGAACACAGTTTAATGGCTCCTGTAGCATACCTGCCACCGTGGCAGTGGCAGACTATTGACTGCGATGTGTCTTTCCTAGAGGTTACAAAACATGCACATATTGCCCATATCCGAACACACTTTCTGGAACTTCAACACAAATACACACGTCCTGAGGTCTTCACAGATGCCTCCAAGACTAACTCCTCTGTGTCCTACGCTGCTGTCGGCCCATCCTTTTCGGATGCTGGCCCTCTACATCCACGCACAAGTATCTTCACAGCGGAAGCTTACGCGATACTGGTGGCAGCTAAACACATCAAACAATTACAAATACAAAAAGCAGTAATTTATACAGACTCCCTCAGTGTGGTAACGGCTCTGCACAGTCTTAAAAAACAAAAAAACCCAGTCCTTGTCTCACTTTACTTCATTTTGTGCACACTCTACACACACAAACAACATGTTGTAGTTTGCTGGGTGCCAGGGCACCGTGAGATCCAAGGCAACGTGAGGGCGGATCAGCTCGCTGCATCCGTCCATGAGAGCACCGCCATTACATCTATATCAATCCCGGCCCTTGATCTTAAGCCGTCTCTCAAACGAAACCTCAGGGACTACTGGCAGAGCAAGTGGGATACACACACACAAAATAAACTACACGTTATCAAGCCACACCTTGGCCATTGGCCACCAGTATCAAAATCACGTCTAACAGAGGTAACACTAACAAGACTCAGGATAGGACACACATACACGACACACACACATCTTTTATCCGGTGGTGATCCACCATTGTGTGATAAATGTGGTGATACATTAACAGTTCTTCACGTTTTAATTCAATGTAAACATTTAGACACTCTAAGAAGACAACACTTCCCTCTATCCTACCGACAACATATACCTTTACACCCTACAATGTTCGTCGGTAGGGAACCGCTTTTTAGTCACAAATCATTATTAGCGTTTTTAAAGGAAATTCATAATTTTCACATCATATACCCGGGCATACCGTAGCACGACTTCTCTAGAGAGGTTTTTGCTGCGGTGGCTACACAGGAAAGCACTTGCCTCACGGCCCTTGGACGCAAGGGTATGAACGAGTGAGGCACTTGTGCTAATGCCATACATATCCACCATTGTCTTATTATCACCAACTTTTGTCATCATTCACACCACACACATCTTTCACGGCATGGTCATCATTTTATTACTTGTATGTTCTTACCCGCCTTATCGCGAGGAATTTTATGGCCCTTATACAGCCGCTTATCACAATCATTGTCCATATTTTTAGTAAAATCAAATGGCGCTCTTTGGCCAACAAATGGCCCTTGCGCCAAAAAACACCATATATCATCATCCCTTTCATCCAATGCTACTCTTGGGCGATGACGCCCTAATACCTATAGCTGATGTGATCAGCTTTTTAAATGAAGCACAACTTCTGAACAAGGCATGACTACAATAAACTATGCTACCGCTAGACGTGGCGAAACTTGACTGATGTGACTCGTAGCACAGCCTATTCGGAGAGGCATCTGCTGCAGCTCGAATTTACAACGAGGCACTTGCCTCCCTGCCCTTAGGTATAAGGACACGGGTATGGTATTAGTGCAATGTAAAAGCCATTGCGGTTTAACATAACCTCATGCACCAACCATACACATTGACCACCCCGAGCATCACACACAATCTTAGAAGAGATATATACTTCACGTGTTTACGGAGCCAATCCTTTTAAGCCTTTATACAGCCACGCTTCACCGCTCATCATATTCATATGTCATCGCCGTTAACACATTTCAGAGTCATTGTCATAGCCCTGTTTGCTGTAAGTATTCTCACCACGAGTCTGGCGCAGCATAGCCTTAGTTGCTCTTGCGCCACAAAACCCAACATAACTAACTAATAAACTCCATGCTATTAAACCGCAACTAGGTTATTGGCCGCCACTATCAAAATCACGACACACAGAAGTAATACTAACAAGGCTTAGAACAGGACACACACATTCCACACACTCATTTCTTCTGTCTTCCGGTGATCCACCATATTGTGAGAGATGTGGAGACCCCCTTACGGTTCTCCACATTCTCGTCCAGTGCAATGAGCTAGATGCTCTAAGAAAAAAGCACTTTTTACTGCCCTACCGACAGCAGCTCCCTCTACACCCTGGGATGCTCATCGGTAGGGATCCGCTTTTTAAACTGCAGACACTTTTTACGTTTTTAAAAGATGTGCAAAGCTTTCACCCGATATTTCGAGGTCACCCGTAGCACGACCTCTATAGTGTGGTCGTGGCTGCGGTGACTATATCTTCATCATGGTTTTATTATCATGACATTTTGCCATCAGCTATCACCACACATATGTCACGCCACTGTCATAATTTTATTACTTTCATGTTTTAACCCGCGTTAGAGCGAGGAATTTTAAGGCCCCTTTACAGCCACGCACCATATCATTGTTCATATCTGTAGTCAATTGAAATGGCGCTCTTTGGCCATCAATTGGCCCTTGCGCCACTAAAATCTACTCATCATCATCACCTGGGGGTTGAGCCAACACTGGGTGATTAGACCTTTAAGGCCCCTCGGCAGAGGCAACACACTCCTTTGGCCCCGGCTTCACGTAGACGGCAACCCTGGGCTGACCTACCCAGGGGAAATTGGCAGTTGCCTTTTCCTATCTCTCTCTTCCTACATCTTTGTCTTTATCTCTCACTTTTTATCTGTCCTGTCCTGTCATCTTCTCTTTCCCGTTTACTTGCAAATTTCTTGGCAGCGAGGTTTAACACTGTCTAGTTACCTAACCTTGGGTAGTTATATCTAGACGGCACCCCTGGGCTGACCCACTCAGGGGAAACCGGCAGTCGCCTTTTCCTGTCTCTCTCTCTCCCTCGTCATCTTCGTCTTTGCCTCTTACTTTCAATCTTTCCTGTTCTCTCCTCTCTTCAATTTACTTTTGTTTTTTCCTGGCGGCAAGGCTTAACCTGGTGTGGCTATCCAAACAAGGCTAAACCATAATGAGTTATAGTACCTGCGTACTGCTGGCGTTACCCGAGCTAACGGGGGAGTTTCTACTCCCTCCCACGCCTAGCCGTGCGTGGCTTTGCCGTGTCCGGGGAAAAGGGAATCCTGGGGGTTGAGCCGACGCTGGGTGATTGGACCTTTAAGGCCCCCCGGCAGAGGCAACACACCCCTTTGGCCCCGGCTTCACGTAGACGGCACCCCTGGGCTGACCCACCCAGGGGAAATCGGCAGTCGCCTTTTCCTGTCTCTCTCTCCCAACATCTTCGTCTTTCTTACTTTTTTAGCTTTCCTGTCTACTTCTCTCTTCTGCTTACTTTCAATTTTCTCGGCGGGAAGGGTTAACCCTGTGCAAATAGCCTACCTTGGCTTATGCGCGTTGGGTTATAGCAGGGTTGTACGGCTGACGTCTGCAAGCTTTTAGCATCCGCAAACTTGCAGCGTCCCCTCGTTGGGCTCCGTGGTGGGTGGCCGCCAACGCTGCTGAACAACATACAATTAGCATGCAGAAAGCATTTCCTTTACTTAGTGATCGTGCCTCCTCAAAGCGCGTACGCACCGAAGACATCAATTTTTTCATCCGGCCAAGACAAATGTTTCCTAGTTTCCACGTTATACACTGTGAAAAAACTAACAAGCAAGCCAGAACTGTATCCCCCTTCATAGTGGCTAGAAGCTCAACCGAAACTCTCGGTGCTGGGTACAAAGTTACCTAAATGGCCAGCGGAGATCTACTTCTTGAGATACGTGACAAAGACCAATTCGATAAGCTGAACACCCTCACAACGTTTGGAGACACACCCATCAGTTACGCCACACAGGTCCATGAACTCATCTCGCGGGGTCGTATCGGACGTAGATTTGCTTGACCTGACCGAAGCTGAATTCTGGAAGGATGGAAGAGCCAGAATGTGACAAACGTACAGCGTATTAAGATCAGAAGAGATCAAAAGGAAATCCCAACCAAACACTTAGTACTGACCTTTGCTTCGAGCGATTTGCCGGAAACTATTCAGACTGGGTACACAAAGACATCCGTGAGACCATACATTCCCAACCCCCGCCGTTGCTTCCAATGTCAGAGATATGGCCACGGCTCGCAAACCTGTTGTGGCCGGAAAACTTGTGCTCTGTGTGGAGTCGTGGGCCATGTGTCCGACAACTGCGAAGCACCTGCACACTGTGTGAACTGTGGTGGTAATCATGCTGCGTACTCACGTTCCTGTTCTTTCTGAAAAAAAGAAAAAGAGATCATCACTTTAAAGATAAAAGAAAACATTACATTTAAAGAAGCAAGAAAAAGAGTCTCGCCATTTTATGGCCCCACATATGCTGATGCGGCGCGCCAGGGGGCAGTGTTGCACCAGCCCTCGCCACTCCTTCGGCCTGCGCAGAGCGAGCCATTGGCTGTGGCGCCTGCCCCCAAGGCGGCAGTAGTTGAGTCTACTCCGCCTTCTATTGAACAGAGACCAGAGACTCCAGGGTCCTCGGGTCTCATGGCCTCACCTCGCCAGGCGAGGCCCAAGCTTCGAAAAACCAGCTCGCATGAGCGGGCATCCAGTGCCTCCGAGGAGGCAATGGATACGGCGGCACCCCTTGTGCCAAAAGAACGGCGCGGCTCTTTGGAGCGCGCCAAGAGAACTAAAAAGCTCATAACAGGGCCTGATAATAGCCCTGTTATTTGAGCTCGACCTTTCAGCTTAAACAAGTCACTCCCTTAACGTACACACAGCACTACTTTACTTCCAATACGGAAACACAAATTATACAGTGGAACGTCAGTGGACTGCTTAGGAACCTCGACGACGTCCAAGAGCTTTTATACAAACACTCACCTCAAGTGCTGTGTGTACAGGAAACACACCTAAAATCCTCCAATACAAATTTTTTACGTGCTTACGTCATATACCGAAAGGACCGAGATGATGCTGTTGCGTCATCCGGTGGCGTAGCCATTATTATTACCAAGGATTAGCGTGTACACATTTACCACTCCAGACATCCTTTGAGGCGGTGGCTGATCGAGCGGTACTTTTAAAAAAACTCGTCACCATTTGCTCTTTGTATGTACCTCCCCACCACCGTCTTGAAAGACGTGAATTTCAGTCTTTAATAGACGAACTGCCTGAACCCTATTTGCTTCTTGGCGACCTAAACGCACATAGTGGACTCTGGGGCGATTCTCGCTGTGATGCACGAGGTCGTCTCATTGAACAATTTCTCTTCTCTTCCGGTGCCTGTTTGCTGAATAGGAAAGAGCCAACATACTATAACGTTGCCAACAAAACTTACTCGTCTATAGACCTCAGCATCGTATCACCTTCACTCCTACCCCTACTGAAATGGAAAATCATAAATAATCTATATGGAAGTGACCATTTTCCTGTAGTGTTGAGTTCACAAACAACATATGAATGTCCTCTACATGTTCCCAAATGGCTGATAAACAAAGCAGACTGGGAACAGTTCCACAACACTACACGTTTGAGTTGGACAGACATATGTAGGTTAAACATAGATGAAGCTGTGAAGTACTTCGCAGCTTTTCTAACTGACGCAGCAGCCAGGTGCATACCGCAAACATCTGGAATGCCCGGCAAATGACACGTCCCATGGTGGAACACGGAGTGTCGTAATGCGCGAAAGGAACAGAACAGGGCATGGAGATTGCTGCGCAACTCGCCAACAGCGGAAAATCTTGACATGTTTAGGAAAATAAAGTCTCAAGGAAGGAGAAGGCGTCGGCAGGCCAGAAGAGAAAGCTGGCAGAAGTTTTTGTCAGGGATCAATTCATACACACAGGAGGCAAAAGTCTGGAACATGGTCGGTAGGATAGCAGGGAAACAAGTACACACACTTCCACTCGTAAACACTCAAGGTGATACCTCGGAAGATCAGGCAAACTTCCTCGGGGCACACTTTGAACGGGTATCCAGCTCGTCCCACTATACTGACACTTTCCAAAAATACAGAACAAGAATAGAAAAGCAGAAACTCGAACACAAATCCACTAAATACGAGGCATATAACCAAGCTTTCAGTCTAGTGGAGCTCCGAACATCTCTAAACTCCTGCAGCACTTCTGCCCCAGGTTCTGACCGTGTGGTGTATGAAATGCTAAAAAACCTACCCGCCGAAGCACGAAAAACCCTACTTTGTTTGTACAATGCTATCTGGTTTTGTGGCACTATCCCTACCTCCTGGAAAGAGGCTATTATTATTCCCATGTTGAAAGAGGGCAAGGACCCTTCTTTAGCTTCAAGGTATAGGCCTATATCACTTACAAGCTGCTTGTGCAAAGTATTCGAAAAAATGATAAACTGCCGACTTGTACATATCCTTGAAACAAACAATTTGCTCGACCCATTTCAGTGTGGGTTTCAAGAAAGTAGATCCACCACAGACCACCTTGTTCGTATCGAAGCACAGATCGGAGACGCCTTTGTCCATAAACAATATTTTCTCTCTGTGTTCCTCGATATCGAAAAGGCGTATGATACAACATGGCGTTTCGGAATTCTAAGAGACCTGTCCCACCTTGGTGTGCGCGGAAGAATGTTTCATATAATCGAAAGTTACCTGTCAAACCGGACATTCCGTGTTCGTCTGGGCAGTGTGCTCTCTCAAACATTTGTCCAGGAAACAGGCGTGCCACAAGGTGGCGTGCTTAGTTACACACTTTTTATTATCAATATGAATTCTTTGCACTTGTCCATTCCCCGCAATATGTTCTATTGTACATATGTCGACGACGTTCAGCTTGGCTTCAAGTCATGCAACTTGGCCATGTGTCAGCGGCAGGTTAAGCTGGGTTTAAATAAGGTCTCCAAATGGGCAGATGAAAACGGATTTCGACTTAACCCACAAAAAAGCACGTGTGTCTTGTTCTCTCGAAAGAGAGGCATGCACTCGGAACCTGACATTCGACTGAACGGGCAACGTCTGTCTGTCAAAGCTGAGCATAAATTCTTAGGCGTAATCTTGGACAACAAGTTGACCTTCGTACCACACATAAAGTATTTAAAAACAAAATGTTTAAAAGCCATGAATGTTATAAAAGTGTTGTCACGTACTACGTGGGGTAGTGATAGGCAATGCCTCATGAACCTCTATAGAAGCTTTATTCGTACCCGCTTAGATTATGGGGCCGTTGTCTATCAGTCTGCCAATCAAAGTGCCTTGAAAATGCTGGACCCCGTGCACCATTTGGGCATACGCCTTTCTACGGGTGCTTTTCGCACCAGCCCCGTAGAAAGCCTTTACGTTGAGTCAAATGAGTGGTCGCTTCATCTGCAAAGAACCTACATGTCCTTTGTATATTTCCTTAAGGTGAAAGCAGACAAGAGGCACCCCTCATACTCTACTATTAATGACTTGGTGAGCTCCATTCTTTTTCAAAATAGGCCTTCAATGAGGCAGCTCTTCTCAGTTCGCCTGAAGGGTCTAGCTGAGGACACTGGAGTGTCACTCGAACACAGTTTAATGGCTCCTGTAGCATACCCACCACCGTGGCAGTGGCAGACTATTGACTGCGATGTGTCTTTCCTAGAGGTTACAAAACATGCACCTATTGCCCATATCCGAACACACTTTCTGGAACTTCAACACAAATACACACGTCCTGAGTTTTTTACAGATGCCTCTAAGTCTAACTCCTCTGTGTCCTACGCTGCTGTTGACCCTACCTTTTCGGATGCTGGCCCTCTACATCCAGGCAGATGTATCTTCACAGCGGAAGCTTACGCGATACTTGTGGCAGCTAAACACATCAAACAGTCACAAATACAAAAGCAGTAATTTATACAGACTCCCTCAGTGTGGTAACGGCTCTGCACAGTCTTAAGAATAAAAAAAAAACCCTGTCCTCGTTTCACTTTACTCCATTTTATGCACCCTCTACACACTCAACAGACATGTTGTTGTGTGCTGGGTGCCAGGGCACCGTGAGATTCAAGGCAACGTGATGGCGGATCAGCTTGCTGCATCCGCCCACGAAAGCACCGCCATTACACCGACATCAATCCCGGCCCTTGATCTTAAGCCGTCTCTCAAACGAAAATTCAGGGACTACTGGCAGAGCAAGTGGAATACACACACACAAAACAAACTACACGTTATCAAGCCACAGCTTGGCCATTGGCCACCAGTATTAAAATCCACGTCTAACAGAGGTAACACTAACAAGACTAAGGATAGGACACATATACACGACACACACACATGTTTTGTCCGGTGGTGATCCACCATTGTGTGATAAATGTGGTGAGGAATTAACAGTTCTTCACGTTTTAATTCAATGTAAACATTTAGACAACCTAAGAAGACAACACTTCCCACTATCCTACCGACAACATATACCTTTACACCCTGCAATGTTCGTCGGTAGGGAACCGCTTTTTAGTCACAAATCATTATTAGCGTTTTTAAAGAAAATTAATAATTTTCATATCACATACCCGGCCATACCGTAGCACGACCTCTCTAGAGAGGTTTTTGCTGCGGTGGCTACACAGGAAAGCACTTGCCTCACGGCCCTTGCACGCAAGGGTACTAACGTGTGAGGTACTTGTGCTAATGCCGTACTTGTCCACCATCGTTTTTCATTATCACCAACTTTTGTCACCTTTTCACACCACACACACCTTTCACGGCATGGTCATGATTTTATTACTGTATGTTTTTACCCGCTTTACTGCGAGGAATTTTATGGCCCTTATACAGCCGCTAATCACAACCATTGTCCACATTCCTGTCTCATGAACTGGCGCTCTTTGGCCATCAAATGGCCCTTGCGCCAAAAAACACCATATATCATCACTGCTGGCGTTGCGCAGATATGCCCACATGCTCTGCCATGTCCCCTTGTTGGACTCCGTGGTGGGTGGTAGGCACCGTTACTGAAAAATACACATTTCCCACGGGATCCTCGACCCCCTCTCTAACTGATCGTGCCTCGAAAAGAGTACGCACCGACGCAACTTCACTACTTTGGCCCAAAAACAGAGAAACTTTCTCAAAATGCCATGTCCTCCACTGCGAACCATCATCTACCAAAGCTAGAGCAATCTCACCCTTCCTTGTGGCCAAGTGCTTGAGAGAAACCATTGGAACTGTTTATAAGGCCACGAAGATGGCAAGTGGAGATCTGCTTCTCGAATTAAAAGAGAAGGAACAGTACAATAAACTCTCGCACCTTGTAGCCTTTGGTAACATCCTCATCTCTGTGAGCGCACACAGTACCATGAATACAGTGAAGGGCGTGGTATCGGACGAATATTTGATGACACTGAGTGAAGAAGAGCTCCTTGAAGGATGGAAGGACGAAGGTGTAATACATGTCCAGCGCACCAAAATCAGACGTAACAACATCGAAATAGCAACAAAGCACTTGATACTCCCCTTCAACTCAACCACTTTACCTGAGACTCTCGAAACTGGCTATATAAAACTCCATGTCCGACCCTTCATTCCAAACCCGAGGCGTTGTTTCAAATGCCAGTGCTTTGGTCATGCATCCCAGAGCTGCCAAGGACAGCTGATGTGTGCTAAGTGTGGCACAACTGGCCACAGCGCTGATGAATGTAGTCATGACGAGGTCCTCTTTGCTAACTGTGAAGGTAGTCACCCCGCATACTCCAGAGCGTGCCCAGCCTGGAAGAGAGAAAAAGAAATAATAAATATAAAAGTTAAGAAAAATATCACAATCAGGCAAGCAAGACAACGGATCTCGTTATCATTGGCACTAAAAACACCTTTTGCCGAAGTGGTGCAACGAGGGCGGCACCACAAAGGCCCTTGGCCGTTGCCCGGACCGCTCCTAGCGTGCCGAGGCCAATGCCACAAGCCCCTACGGCGGGAGCAGCCAGCGCTGCCCTGCCCACATTCAGCCTGTCCAGACCAGTGACCTCTACAAGCTCTGGCAGCAGCCAGGGCAATCACAAGGCCAAGGGGGCTTCATTGACCCCAGCTCAGTGGGGACGAAGACTTCGTCGATAGAGGCGAAGTCTAAGCGATGCACACATCGCTCTGTAGAGCGGGCGTCCAGCGCCTCGCAAGAGGCTATGGACACCAGTTCAAGCCAAACGGCGCAGGAAGCGCCGAAGGAGCGGCGAGCTTCTCTCGACCGCCCCAAAAAGGACAAAACGCCCATTACAGGTCCTGACAAAGGCCCTGTGAATTTAGCTAATCTCCGTTTTCTCTGCACACAGCACTTTTTCCTTTTTTCCCACTATGGACAAAATCATACAGTGGAACGTAAGGGGAATACTTATAAATTTAGATGACGTTCAAGTACTTCTGAGTAAGTTTAACGCGAAAGGGCTTTGTGTGCGAAAAACGCACTTAACTCCTAAGCAGAAGGACTTCCTACGGCAATATATTATTTTCCGAAAAGACCGGGAGGATGCTGTCGTGCCATCTGGTGGTGTGGCCATTATATCTGATCGAAGTATAGCATGCCAGAATTTGAAGCCCCAAACGGCGCTTGAGGCAGTTGTCATTCGAGCTGTACTTTTTAATAAACTCATTACCATATGTTCTGTGTACATACCACCGCATCAACAGCTACACAGACGTGATCTAGAATCAATAATAGATGAACTTCCGGAGCCATTTCTGGTTCAAGGTAATTTTATTGCACACAACGTCCTGTGGGGCGAGGCTTACTGTCATGCGCGAGGACGTTTCATTGAGCAGCTCCGTCTCTCTTATAGTTTATGTCTTTTAAATATAAAGGAGCCTACGTATTTTAGTCTTGCAAACAACACGTACTCCTCCATAGATCTTAGCATTTCATCATTGTCTCTTTTATTTGTTTTTAAGTGGAATTTTCTTAAAAACCCTTATGGGAGTGACCACTTCCAAATCATTCTGAGTGCGCCGAACAAAGATGAACTACCCCCGCAGGTTCTTCAATGAAAGATTGACTCAACTGATTGGGAAGGGTATAGAACTCTTACACACATGACATGGACTGATCTGTCTGCCCTGACCATAGATGACGCTATCACGTATATTACAGCTTTTTACACTTGATGTCGCATCTAAATGTATTGCCAAAACGAGCGGCATGTCTTCTAAACGGCGAGTTCCATGGTGAAACGACGCATGCAGGAAAGCACGGACCACTAAGAACAAAGCATGGGCGTTGCTTCGCGATTACCCTACAGCAGAAAACCTGGAAAATTTCAAGCAGGTCAAATCGCAGGCAAGGAGAACGCGTCGACAAGCTAGACGAGAGAGCTGGACGAAGTTTATATTGAGTATCAACTCATACACAGATGAGGGAAAAGTGTGGAATAAGATAAAGAAAATTAAGGGCCAATAAACGTGTTCCTTTCCACTAGTATATAGTCTCGGGGAAAGCTTGGAGGATCAAGCCAACTTTTGTGGCACACATTTCGAACACATATGGAGCTCCTCACACTACTTCAAATCCTTCCACAATTACAAGGCACGAATAGAAAAACAAAAGTTAGAAAGAAAATCCGCAAGAAATGAGGCATGTAATGAACCGTTCTGCTTAGCAGAACTGCGAACAGCATTCAGCTACTGTAATAAATCTACCCCAGGTTCTGACAACGTAATGTACGCGATGCTGAAGGAACAACCCTCCGAAACTAAAGAAACCCTCCTCTCTCTTTATAATCGCATATGGTTTTCAGGTGTGATCCCCTCCTCCTGGAAAGAGGCTGTTATAATTCCAATTTTGAAGCAGGGAAAGGATCCCTCTACTGTATCAAGTTACAGACCTATAGCGTTAAAAAGCTGCCTCTGCAAACTATTTGAAAAATTATTAAGTGCCGCTTACTCCACTAGTTAGAAACAAACAAATTGCTCGACCCATACCAGTGCGGGTTTAGAGAGGGCCAATCTACCACCGACCATTTTATACGTATCGATGTACACATACGTGAGGCTTTTGTTCATAATAAGTTTTTCTTATCTGTGTTCCTCTACATGGAGAAGGCCTACGATACTACGTGGAGGTTTGGAATATTGAGAGACCTCTCACACATAGGTATATACGGTAATATGTTCAGTGTTATTGAATGCTATCTGTCTGATCGTACATTCCGCGTTAGAGTGAGCAATGTTCTGTCCCGAACATTTGTACAGGAAACCGGAGTGCTACAGGGTGGGATGCTCAGCTTCACGCTCTTTATTATGAAAAAGAATACTGTTCATCTGTACATCTCACGTACTATCTTTTATTCAACATATGTCGAAGATATGCAGATAGGTTTTCAATCGTGTTCTCTTGGGATCTGTGAGCGACAGGTTCAGCTTGCCCTTAACAAGGTATCCAAATGGGCTGATGAAAACTGGTTTAAACTGAACCCACAGAAAAGCACCTGTGTCCTTTTTTCACAAAAAAGAGGCTTGCACCCTGATCCTGAAGTGGTCGTGAAGGGTGAGCGTCTACGTAAGCACAGAACATAAGTTTGTAGGTATAATTTTAGATGCGAAGTTAACCTTTGTACCGCACATAAAACATTTTCAAAATAAGTGCTTGAAAACAATGAATATCGTAAAGGTGGTGTAACGAACAACGTGGGGCAGCGACAGAAAGCGCCTCATGAATCTGCATAGAAGGCTTATACGCTCACGCCTTGAGTATGGGGCAATAGTCTATCCCTCTGCGACGTTAAGCGCTCTGAAAATGTTCGACCCTGTTCATCATCAAGGCATCCGCCTGTCCACAGGCGCCTTTAGAACAAGCCCAGTTCAAAGCCTTTATGTAGAATCGGACGAGTGGTCACTCCATCTTCAGAGAACATATCCTTCCTTCATATATTTCCTTAAAGTAAATGAGAAGAGTAAGCCCCCGCAGGGGCACCTGTGAAAGCAGGCGTTTAGTGTGTAGCGACACCACGGACCCGAGCTAACGGGGGAGTTTCTACTCCCTCCCACGCCTAGCCATGCGTGGCTTTGCCATGTCCGGGGAAAAGGGGATCCTGGGGGTTGAGATGACGCTGGGTGATTGGACCTTTAAGGCCCCCCGGCAGAGGCAACACACCCCTTTGGCCCCGGCTTCACGTAGACGGCACCCCTGGGCTGACCCACCCTGGGGAAATCGGCAGTCGCCTTTTCCTATCACTCTCTTCCTACATCTTCGTCTTTATCTCTCTCTTTTTATCTGTCCTGTCATCGTATCTTTTCCGTTTACTTACGAATTTCCTGGCGGCGAGGGTTAACCCTGTGTAGTTACCCAACCTTGGGTAGTTATATTTGGTTATAGCGGCGATGCATGGCTGGCGTCTCCAAGTGTTCACTAGTCAACCTTGTAGCGTCCCCTTGTTGGGCTCGGTGGTGGGTGGCCACCATCGCCGCCGAACTTTATAGTATTTTTAATGCAAAAGCTTTTCCCCTCCTTCCTGATCGCTCCCTAAAAAGGTGGCGCACCGATGATACTTTCCTGCTTAACACACCAAAGCCGACATTCCCAAAGTACCATGTAATCTACAGTCAAAACGAAAACCAGACAGTCCGAGCCATTTCACCTTTATTCGTTTCCAAAACTCTCACAGAAGCAATAGGCCCAGGTTATAAAGTGACAAAGATGGGAAGTGGCGATCTTCTCTAGGAGGTTCGTGACAAAGCTCAGTATGAAAAGCTTTCTAAGCTTGTAGCCTTTGGGGAAACCCCTGTTTCGGAGGGCCCACACAGGTCGATGAACACTGTCCGTGGCGTAATTTCTGATGATGATCTTACTGAGCTTTCTGAAAGTGAGCTGCTCGAAGGTTGGCAAGACCAGAATGGGGTCAAAGTCCAACGAATAACAATAAGGCGCAACAACAAACTGACCCCTACAAAACACGTAATAATTACCTTCGGAACAAGTGACCTACCAGAATCAATCGAAACCGACTATTGTAAGCTTCGTGTAAGACCATACATTCCCAACCCTCGTCGATGTTTCAAGTGCCAACGTTTCAGTCATGGATACCAGAGTTGCAGAGGGCGTGCCACTTGCGCAAAGTACGCATCCATTCAACACATATCGGACAACTGCACCTCAGGAACAACTCATTGTTCAAACTGTGAAGGAGATCACGCTGCCTACTCACGATCATGCCCCGCATGGAAAAAAGAGAAACAAATAGAAGAACTCAAGGTTAAATTCAATCTCACATTCCAAGAAGCACGCCAACGTTTTGCAATACACAACCCATCTTATCCCTCCTTTGCAGATGTGACGCGCCGGGGCGCCGCGCCACATGCCTCGGCACCCGCGAATGTCACACAGTGTGTGGCCGCGGTCGTGCCGCCAGTGCCCCCGGCTGGAGCAGCCTGTACTGCTCCGCCACCTGACAAACAGGGCCGGCAGATCCCGGTGTCTGCCGAACCTGGGACCACTGCAGGCGCAGTTAGGTAAAAAAGTTCAGTGAATGTGCCTGCCCAGCAGGCACCATCCACCACCTCACAAGAGGTGATGGATACAAGTGCCACTCCTCCGACGCCGAAGGATAGGCGCAACTCCTTGGAGCGCGCCAAAAAAGAAAAACCTAGAATCACGGGGCCCTCAAAAGGCCCTGTAAACTAACGCAACACCTCTGTACACACAGCACCACACTACATTAAAATGACACAACTTCTACAGTGGAATGTCAGAGGACTGTTGAGAAACCTCGACGATATCTATGAACTTTTACACAAACATACACCTAAGGTGCTGTGCGTACAAGAGACACACCTGAAACCTAAACACACCAACTTTTTACGTCATTACGTTATCTTTCGGAAAGACCGGAATGATGCCATAGTGCCATCCGGTGGTGTTGCCATTATAGTCAATCAAGGGATTGCATGCACACACCTACCACTACAAACATCCCTTGAGGCGGTGGACGAGCTTTTGAATAAGCTCGTCACCATCTGCTCTCTCTACATACCTCCACAACACCGTCTTGAAAAGCATGAATTCGAGTCCCTCATAAAGGAACTTCCAGAACCTTATATCGTTCTTGGAGATTTCAATGCACATAGCAATCTATGGGGTGACTCTCGCTGCGATGCTCGAGGTCGCCTGATTGAACAGCTCCTTTTTTCTTCCGGTGCGTGCCTGCTGAATCGGAAAGCGCCAACATATTACAACATCGCTAACAATACGTACTCAGCAATAGACCTCAGCATAATATCCCCATCACTACTGCCTCTACTTAAATGGGAAGTCATTGATGATCCATATGGTAGTGATCATTTTCCTATCGTTATCAGCACATCAATAACAAATACATGTCCTGCACAAGTTCCCAAATGGCTCACCGACAAAGCTGATTGGGAAAAGTTTCAAAAATTGACTTTATTATCTTGGAATGACATGGCGGCATTGAGCATAGAGGATGCTGTATGCTACTTTACAGCTTTCCTGGTTGATGCAGCAACAAAATGTATTCCCCAAACATGTGTACCGTCAAGCAAACGACGAGTACCATGGTGGAATAATGAGTGCCGTGAGGCTCGAAAAAAACAAAATAAGGCATGGAGGTTGCTTAGAGACTCGCCCACAGCCGAGAATCTTGTAAACTTTAAGAACGTCAAGTCTCAAGCAAGGAGGACGCGCCGACAGGCGAGAAGAGAAAGTTGGCACAAATTTGTATCGGGCATTAACTGATACACAGATGAGTCGAGAGTCTGGAGCATGGTTGGTAAGGTGGCAGGACGAGGATCACATTCGCTTCCTCTAGTGAACACACAAGGGGAGAGTTTGGAAGACCAGGCAAACACTCTCGGAGCGCACTTTGAACAGGTCTCCAGCTCAACACACTATAGTAAAGTGTTCCGACGATACAAAACCGCAATATAAAAACAGAGATTAGAGCCCACGCCCAAAACACATGAGGCATACAACGAACCTTTCTGTTTGGCTGAACTGCAGGCCTCACTTGCCGGCTGCAATAAATCTGCCCCAGGCCCGGACCGCGTGGCTTATGAAATGTTAAAACACCTGCCCACTGAAACCCAGAAAGCTCTTCTCTCTCTGTATAATGCGATATGGTCTTCTGGCGAGCTACCCTCAGCCTGGAAGGAAGCTATCATTATCCCAATCCTAAAACAAGGCAAGGACCCGGCCTCAGTTTCCAGCTACAGACCAATAGCATTAACCAGCTGTATTTGCAAAGTCTTTGAAAAAATGATTAACAGGCGCCTGATGCACTTTCTTGAAATTAGTGCCCTACTTGACCCATACCAGTGTGGGTTTCGAGAGGCTCGGTCCACCACTGACCACCTTGTCCGTATCGAAGCACAAATTCGCGACGCTTTTGTTCATAAGCAATTTTTTCTTTCCGTGTTCCTCGACATGGAAAAGGCTTACGACACTGCATGGCGCTTCGGCATATTGCGAGACCTCTCACATTTAGGCGTGCGGGGTAGAATGCTGACAGTTATCGAAAGCTACCTGTCCAACCGTACATTCCGTGTCCAAGTTGGCACTGTCTTATCTCGAGTATTTGTCCAAGAAACAGTAGTGCCACAAGGAGGTGTATTGAGCTGCACACTTTTCATAGTTAAAATGAATTCCTTGCACCTGTCTCTCCCACAAAATATTTTTTACTGCATATATGTCGATGATGTGCAGATTGGTTACAAATCGTGCAACATCTCAATGTGCCAACGTCAAGTTCAACTAGGGTTGAACAAGGTATCCCAATTGGCAAACGAGAATGGTTTTATACTCAACGCGCAAAAGAGCACTTGTGTCTTGTTCAGCCGAAAAAGGGGCCTCCATCCTGACCCCGACATTGACCTACATGGTCAACATCTGTCAGTGAAGACCGAGCACAAGTTTCTTAGTCTCATATTAGACACTAAGCTAACCTTCATCCCACACATCAAGTATTTAAGGGACAGGTGCCTAAAAACGATGAACATTTTGAAAGTGTTGTCACACACTACATGGGGTAGTGACAGGGAATGTTTAATTACCTTTTATAAAAGCCTCATACGCACACGCCTAGATTACGGTGCTATAATCTATCAGTCGGCAACACCATCAGCCTTGAAAATTCTCTACCCTGTCCACCATCTAGGCATTCGCCTCTCTACGGATGCTTTCCGCACCAGCCCTGTGGAGAGCCTGTACGTGGATTCGAATGAATGGTCGCTCCACCTACAAAGATGTGCCTTGTCTTTTCTGTACTTTTTGAAGGTGAAGGCAGACAAGAAACATCCCTCCCATTTCACAATTAATGATTTGTCTTGTTCTGGCTTGTTCGAGAACCGTCCTTCGTTTAGGCAGCCCTATGCGCTGCGTGTAAGGAGCCTGGCCGAAAAAACAGGTGTGCCTCTTCTTGAACCCAGTTTGATGGCTCCTGCAACATATCTGCCACCGTGGCAGTGGCAGCTTATAGACTGTGATGTTTTTTTTGTTGATGTCACAAAGCACGCACCACTTGCACACATACATACATACTTTTTAGAACTACAACATAAATACACATGCCCTGAGTTCTTTACTGATGCGTCAAAGTCAAACACTTCTGTGTCATATGCAGCGGTAGGCCAATCCTTTACCGAGTACGGCGTTCTTCATCCTAATGCAAGCATCTTCACAGGAGAAGCTTACGCAATACTGGCGGTCGTAAAACACATTAAACAGAAAAAATTACAAAAGGCGGTAATATACACAGACTCCATAAGCGTGGTCAAAGCCCTGAAAACACCTAAAAACACAAGAACCCAGTGCTGGTGTCACTCTACTCACTTCTGTGCACACTCTACACATCAAAACAGCATGTCGTTGTCTGCTGGGTTCCAGGGCACCGTGAAATACAAGGGAACGTTTTGGCCGACAATCTGGCTTCTTGCGCCAATCTCACTACTGCCAATGCATCTACATCAGTCCCTGCACTTGACCTAAAACCTTTTATAAAACGAAAGCTCAGGGGGTATTGGCAGAGCATGTGGGATAAACACACAGATAATAAACTCCATGCTATTAAGCCGCAACTAGGTTATTGGCCGCCACTATCAAAATCACGACACACAGAAGTAATACTAACAAGGCTTAGAACAGGACACACACATTCTACACATTCGTTTCTCCTGTCTACTAGTGATCCACCATATTGTGAAAGATGTGTAGAGCCCCTTACGGTTCTACACATTCTCGTCCAGTGCAATGAGCTAAATGCTCTAAGAAAAAAGCACTTTTTACTGCCCTACCGACAGCAGCTCCCTCTACACCCTGGGATGCTCATCGGTAGGGATCCGCTTTTTAAACTGCAAACACTTTTTACGTTTTTAAAAGATGTGCAAAGCTTTCACCCGATATTTCGAGGTCATCCGTAGCACGACCTCTAAGAGTGGTCGTGGCTGCGGTGACTACATCTTCATCATGGTTTTATTATCATGACATTTTGCCATCAGCTACCATCACACATATGTCCCGCCAGTGTCATGATTTTATTACCTTCATGTTTTAACCCGCGTTAGAGCGAGGAATTTTAAGGCCCCTTTACAGCCACGCTCCATATCATTGTTCATATCTGTAGTCAATTGAAATGGCGCTCTTCGGCCATCAATTGGCCCTTGCGCCACTAAAAACTACTCATAATCATCATGCGAAGAGTAAGCAGCCCGCATATTCCACCATCAACGACCTGTCCAGCTCTCAACTTTTTTTGCAATCGGCCCGCAACGGCACGCCCTTTCTCACTGCGTGTTAGAGACCTAGCTGAAGAAACAGATGTCCCACTGCTTGAATACCACCTCAGCCCCCCCCCCCCGCTCTGCGGCTCCCGCTATGGCAGTGGTAGGTCATAGACTGTGACACATCTTTCGTAGCTCTCACAAAGCATGCCTCCCTCATACAAATTCGAGTGTATTTCTTAGAGCTGCAACATAAATATGACTGTCCAGAATATTATACTGATGCATCCAAGTCCGATACTGGCGTGTCCTATGCGGCGGTCGGCCCATCGTTTTCAGATGGCGGCGTTCTGTCCACCAGCACAAGCATTCTTACAGCCGAAGCTTACGCGTTATTCGTAGCCATTAAACACATCAAAGAACTGAATACGCCAAGGGTAGTTATATACACAGACTCCCTGAGTGTCGTAAAAACGTTGAAGAAATCTAGAAAACACAAAAACCCTATAATTATATCCCTCTATTCAATACTCTGCGCGGCCTATACTTCCAAGCAACATATCGTCGTGTGCTGGGTGCCAGGACATCGCGAGATCGAAGGAAATTTGTTGGCCAACCAGCTCGCCACGTCAAATAACGGAAGCACTGCCAACTGTTCAGTTGTTGTCCCTATAATGGACCTAAAACCAAACATACGGAAAAAGCTCAGGGCTTACTAGCAGAAGTTATGGGATCTACAAACTCATAACAAGTTACACTTGATTAAATCATACCTCCGTAACTGGCCACCCACGTCGAAAACACGACGTACAGAGGTCAGTCTCTGTCTGCTTAAAATAGGACACACACACGGCACGCAAACACACCTTTTGTCCGGTGGTGACCCACCCAGCTGTCACAGATGTGGCCGTCCACTTACCGTACTTCACATACTCCTTGAATGCTCTGAGCTAGAGGCTTACAGGAAAAGACATTTTCCACTGGCGTACAAGGAACACATACCCCTCACCCAGCTATGTTTATTGGTCGCGAACCTCTTTTTAAATATAATGCATTGAATGCATTCTTAAAGAAATTAAATAATTTCCATGTTATCTACTCAAGTGATCAGTGGCACGTCCTCTGAAAGGAGTAGTTGAACTGGTATAGCGCATTACGGGGAAGAAGAAACGGCCGAGCACCCCGCCGGGGCGCCTGCGCAAGTAGGCGTTTGGTGTGTAGTGACACCACGGACCCGAGCTAACGGGGGAGTTTCGGCTCCCTCCCACGCCTAGCCGTGCGAGGCTTTGCCGTGTCCGAGGAAAAGGGATCCTGGGGGTTGAGCTGACGCTGGGTGATTGGACCTTTAAGGCCCCCCGGCAGAGGCAACACACCCCTTTGGCCCCGGCTTCACGTAGACGGCACCCCTGAGCTGACCCACCCAGGGGAAATCGGCCGTCGCCTTTTCCTATCTCTCTCTGCCTACATCTTCGTCTTTATTTCTCGCTATCTATCTGTCCTGTCTTCTACTCTCTTCTGTTTACTTCCAAATTTCCTGGCGGCAAGGGTTAAGCTTGTGTAGTTACCCAACCTTGGGTAGTTATATCTGGTTATAGCGGCGATGTATGACTGGCGCCTTCAAGTGTTCTACCTTGTAGCGTCCCCCTGTTGGGCTCGGTGGTGGGTGGTCACCATCGCCACCGAACATGAAGTCCACCACATGGCAAAATCTTCCCCCCCCCCTCAATGATCGGTCCCTGAAAAGGAACCACACCGATGAAAGCTCCAAACAAACCGGAAGCGATTGTGACCACTTCCCACGCTTTTTAGTCATACACTCTCTGGCAGATAACGTCTCAGTTGCAGGACTGTCGGTTTTTCTGATAGCTAAAACCCTTGCTAACTTAATAGGCAAAAAGTACGAGGCAAAGAAACTGTCATCCGGTGATCTTCTTGTTGAAGTAAGGCAGAAACAGCATGCAAACACTCTCCTTAAACAGAAGCAGTTCGCCCACCTGGACGTGTCTATCACCCCCCATCGCAGCCTTAACACTGTTCAAGGCGTCATTTCACAACGTGATCTGATGCGAGAAACTGAAGCTGACCTCCTTGAAGGCTTTCGAGGGCAAGGCGTAGTTGCCATCCACCGGATAACCATCAGGCGAAACAATGAAGAAGTGGTGACGCCTCATATTTCATTTCATTCATTTCATTTTATTATACCCCTCAGGGCCAGAGGCATTACAGAGGGGGAGTGGTAAAAGCACAAAAAGGTAACAAAATAAAAGGAACAAAATATGCAAGTACAATAGAGACGCACTATAAGTTAGAAAGAGCCTGAGTATACAATATTAGCTACAGAATTGCGAAAATGTTTACAGTTATTAATGTTTACAATGTCAGCGGGAAGGCCATTCCAATCGCGAGAGGTTCGTGGTAGAAATGATTGATAAAAGTACTCAGTATTACATGAAGCGAATCCAACTTTGTGACGATGATCAGTGCGATGGGATACATAAGATGGTTGAGGGATGAGTCGATCGCGCAGATCAGGATGATGATACATTTTATGAAACAAGGCAATGCGTGACACTTTTCTGCGCAGTGATAATGATCGGAGGGAAAGGTCTGATTTCATAGAAGTTATGCTGGCGGTGCGACTGTAATTAGCGCGAATGAAACGTACAGAGTTGTTCTGAACCATCTCTAGAGCAGTAATTAAGTTGATATGGGTGGGATCCCACACCGATGTAGCATACTCTAATTTCAATCGGATTAGTGTTTTATAGAGCAGGAGTTTCAAGGAGGAAGGAACGTGATAAAAATTTCGACGAAGATAGCCTAACATGCGGTTAACTTTGTTAATTAAGTGCTCGATATGAGCAGACCAGTTTAGGTTTGCAGTAATGTAAACACCGAGGTATTTATATGAAGTTACTGATTCTAAATGAATGTTATCAATGTGGTATGGTGGTGGACGGGAAGATTTTCTGGAAACACGCATGACTTTACATTTATTAATATTTAGTTGCATTAGCCATTCACTGCACCAGTCTGCGATTGCGCCAAGATCAGACTGAAGTGAGGCAACATCATTAGAGTTTGTTATTTCTCTAAAAACAACACAGTCATCCGCGAATAGGAGAATATTAGAGTTAACAACGGAAGGAAGATCATTAATATAAATTAGGAATAATAAAGGCCCAAGGACTGAACCTTGAGGAACTCCCGAATAGACATCTGTAAACTCTGAGTTAAAGCCATTAAAAGAAGCAAATTGTGAGCGGTTTAAAAGGAAGCACTCAATCCATTTCAGTAAATTAATACCAATATTAAGCGTGTTTAGTTCAAGCAGTAGCAATTTATGACAAACCTTGTCGAATGCCTTAGAAAAATCTAAAAATATGCAGTCAATGGTCGATGATCGATCTAGTACTTGATGTAGCGCATGAGTAAAGGCTATTAGCTGAGTTTCACATGAGTAATGTTTTCTAAAACCGTGTTGTGCTGAACAGAAAAAAGAGTTGGATTCTAGAAAACCGACAAGGTTAGTGAAAATAATATGCTCAAACATTTTACAACATGTGCTGGTTAAGGAAATGGGGCGATAGTTAAGTGGAGATGTCTTGCTTCCAGACTTGTGAATTGGAATGACCTTCCCAATTTTCCACTCATTTGGAAGAATGGACTGATCAAGAGACTGTTGAAAAAGTTTAGTTAAGATTAACGCAGCGTAGGCCGAAGTGTTTTTCAAGAATTTGTTACTAATATTATCACAGCCGGGAGCTGAATGAAGGCTAAGTCCACCAATGAGCTCAAGAACACCAAGTGTACTGATTAGTATAGGTGGCATACTTTCAAAGGTATGGCTGTTTGTTGTGGGGTTATTAACAGCAGAATGGGCAGAAAAGTTCTCAGCAAATGTACGGTTAAAAACTGAGGCACAAATATCAGAAGAAATGGGGTCGCCAGAGGAATCGGTCAGTGTGATAGCGTCATCGGTTGAGAGATTAAAAGTTCGCCAGAATTTCTTAACATTTGTGGTTAACATGGAAGGTAGTACATGGGAATGAAAATGTTTTTTTGCATCTCGAAGGGCTTGAATGTACAACGTAGACGCTGTTGCATATAAAGCCCAACGATCATTAGAAGGCGAAAGTTTTGCGGCGCGAAAGAAACGCTTTTTCCTGTTTGACAAACGCCGGATATGGCTGTTGTACCAGGCTGCATTTGAGTTGTTGGTTACACTGCGGTGTGGGATGTACTGTTCAGTGAGTTGAATTATTTTATCTGAAAACATATTCCAATTAGTTTGTACAATGCGATCGTCAAAACCGTCAAGAAAAAGATCAGTGAAGGTAGAAAGGTCATTGTTGATTGCCTCAAAGTCACCTCTGTTATAGTCACGAATGATTTTCTTCTTTTTCTTTGTTTTCGGGTGGGCTAAGTTAATGGAAAAATGTAGAAGCAAATGATCGCTAAGACCCGGAAGGTACGTTATGGGCGATATTATGTCGGAACTGTTTGTTAGAATTAAGTCTAATGTGTTTGCAGCGTGAGCTACTACTCTGGTTGCTTGTGTACACATTTGCTGTAAGGAAAATACCGAGCAAACGTCTAAAAATTCGCGAGCTTGGGACGAAAGCGGAAATATTAAAGGGGAATGGGAATTCCAGGTTATGTTGGGAAAATTGAAATCACCCAGCAAGAGCAACGGCGATGTAGGGAAACGCGTACTAACAACGTTTATGGCATCTTGAAGTTCGCTACTGAATGTAGGCGAGGGTGAGGGTGGGCGGTAGCATACCCCGATGACTACATTCTGGTGACTAAGCGTTACCACAGCCCATATCATTTCTAGATTAGTATGAACGTGTACAGATGATGATGGGATATCGCTGGAAATAGCCAGAAGTACGCCACCGCCTCTCTGTGTGCCACGGTCGCGACGAAAAAGTGAGAAGCGATGAGCGTTTAAAAATATCTCGGAGTCGCACACTTGCCCGCAGAGCCAAGTTTCAGTTAACGCGATAATTTTAGCGGAGCATGTGTCGATCGCTGATGATAGAGAGTTATACTTGTTAAGAACACTTCTGATATTAGTAAACAGGACCGATATGGAAGCTACAGTCACATGACCACTGCCCCTCGCGCTTTCCTAGGGCTTGGAAGTTGCAGGCGGGGCAATGGTTCGTGTACTACGATTTGGAATGTTGATGATTGCATCACTGTTTGGGTCGTACATGTAGCATTTTTGGTTCAGAAGCAGCTTGTTGTAGCTGAGAATATGCTTGACGGGGCCTGGTTGACTCTTGGCGAAATCAAGTAGTTTTTTCCGAGCTGCACGTGTAGCGGGTGAAAAATCCTCTGCTACAGTGATGTTATGTTTCTTTAGGTGTATATGTGTCGCAAGTAACGCATCTTTTGTTTTATAGGATAGGCATTTAACTATGATTGGGCGACATTTGCCCTGGCTGAAGGTACCCAAGCGATGCGCGCGTTCAATGGCATCAGAGGAAAGGGGAGAAGAAAGGTGGCAATTGAGAGTGGAAATAACTTTTTCCTCTGTCATTGCCCAGGATTCTTCAGAATCTGGGATGCCGTAGAAAATGAGGTTGTTGCGTCGCAGTCTGTCATCGTGATCCTGCACGCGTGTTTGCAATGAGCATACCTGAGCGGAAAGCTGATCTGTCTGAGTATGGATGCTACTAACTTCCTGGGTAAGTTCTTCTAGTTTTTTATAATTTTCCTCCAGTACTTCAAGCCGGTTCTGAATAGCAGTGATCTTGGTTTCGATGGATTTCTGTCCAGATTTAATTGCTTTAACATCAGCTGCTAATTCGGTCTGTACCTTCGAACTTTCCAGTGAGCGGGTGTGAACATCTTTGAGCATTTGGAAAATGACCCTCATCTGTTCCGCGGGATCTGCGGGTAAGGATGCTATGTCACCGAGCGTGTCCGAACGCTTGGTAGGGGGCCCGGGGTTGCTCTCAACATCGCCAGCGCGTAGCAGCAAAAAAGGTATGAAAAAACATTCACAAAACACTTCACACAACACCCGTGGACACGGGACCAGTATTAAGCAGAGGTTGTTATTTTTCTTTGCATATAAAGAAACGTTTGCACACACCTGCATTGCAAAAGGGAAGCGATTCAGTGCTTGTACAGAAGCACCGATCCCGTGTCCACTGAATTGGTTTGGGCTGCGCTGGCTTCTTAAACACTTGGTTGAAGTTGATGCTGCTGTCGATCCGGGGGGTTGCTTGAAGACGAGTTCATCAAGAATAGGCAGGGTAGGCATGGGCGCGAAATCACGAGGCGGAAAGATCACCACGTCAGACGCGCCGACGCCTAGATGTTCCAGCGTCGAGGGTAATGAAGGAGCGCATATCACGCCTAAGGATGCACTTGATAAGAAGGGCACGAGGAATGCCAGCTGAACCTGCATTGCAAAAGGGAAGCGATTCAGTGCTTGTACAGAAGCACCGATCCCGTGTCCACTGAATTGGTTTGGGCTGCGCTGGCTTCTTAAACACTTGGTTGAAGTTGATGCTGCTGTCGATCCGGGGGGTTGCTTGAAGACGAGTTCATCAAGAATAGGCAGGGTAGGCATGGGCGCGAAATCACGAGGCGGAAAGATCACCACGTCAGACGCGCCGACGCCTAGATGTTCCAGCGTCGAGGGTAATGAAGGAGCGCATATCACGCCTAAGGATGCACTTGATAAGAAGGGCACGAGGAATGCCAGCTGAACCTGCATTGCAAAAGGGAAGCGATTCAGTGCTTGTACAGAAGCACCAATCCCGTGTCCACTACTAGTACTAACATTCAACCGCTCCACTCTGCCAGAATCCGTGAAAGCTGCGTTCCTTCATTGCAAGCTCCGCCCCTACATAGCCAAACCTAGAAGGTGCTACAAATGCCAGAAATATGGACATGGGTCGAATACCTGTTGCGAAAAACAAACATGTGCGAAATGTGGTGATCATGAGCACCCAACAGAGAGCTGTACTTCCACGCAAACAGAGTGCCCTAACTGTCACGGGCCGCACGAAGCGTACTCGCGGACATGTGAAATTTTCAAAAAGGAAAAGGAAATCATCCAGATTAAAGTAATGGAAAACATCACATTCTCTGAAGCCCGGAAGAAGGTGTCACTCTTCTCCGGAAGAACGTACGCTGACGCAGCGCGCCGGGGGGCGGGGCGGCGTCTAGTGACGGTGGGCACGCAATACAGCTTTGCTGATGCGTGCACATCTCTGCCCCCCACCAAGCAGCCACAGGGTGCACCAACCTTTCACGTCCCGGAGGTCGAACTTCATCAGACCCCAGGGACCACACAGACAAATGAGACACCTGTCTCTTCTGACAAACCACCATTAGCTTCTGAGGGTCCACCGGAGGCAATAGAAGTGACACCAGGATCCTCAGCGTCTAAGATGCTGATGGAATCCCCCCAAGTGAGGCGGGGCTCCATAGATTGCCTCAGAGGGAAAAGACACCCGCCAGTTAAGCCTCCTAATAAAGGCAGCGAAGTGTGAAGAAGTCACGCTCTTTTCCTCATTCATAAAAATGGCTGCCGAAAATATTATCCAATGGAATTGCCGAGGTCTACTTAAGAACTTAGACGACATCTATGAAATATTTGCACAACACCAACCAAACATACTTTGTTTACAGGAAACACACCTAAAACCTACACACACTAGCCTTTTGAAAAGATATGTGGTATACCGGAAGGACAGAAAGGGCACTTCTCATTCATCACAGTTGTGCCGACACTGGCGCTCCTTGGCCATCAAATGACCCTTGCGCCAAAAAACACCATATATCATCAACAGTTGTGCCGACATGCGGTATCCCTTCACGCCCTTCGCATATATTGTGCAGGTGCTCGCTGCTGCATGCCGTGTCGAGCCCTTCGACGCTGTCGGCAGCAACCAATCCGGACAACGCCCCATTCTCCTGCATGACGTTCCAGCACCGTTCCATCCAGCACCGAAAGATGGCCCCTGCATCGACCCCCTCACAGTAGTCCTAGAATTTTCAACAGCGCACCACCCTCAGCGACATCAGCTGCCCAACCGGGCATAAAAGACAGCGCTCCGCAGCCGACACTTCATGGGCTTGACAGTTGTGCCGACATGCGGTATCGCTTCACGCCCTTCGCATTTATTGTGCAGGTGCTCGCTGCTGCATGCCGTGTCGAGCCCTTCGATGCTGTCGGCAGCAACCAATCCGGACAACGCCCCATTCTCCTGCATGACGCTCCAGCACCGTTCCATCCAGCACCGAAAGATGGCCCCTGCATCGACCCTCTCACCATACTCCTAGAATTTTCAACAGCGCCATCCTCAGCGACATCAGCTGCCCAACCGGGCATAAAAGACAGCGCTCCGCAGCCGACAGTTCGTGGGCTTGACAGTTGTGCCGACATGCGGTATCCCTTCACGCCCTTCGCATTTATTGTGCAGGTGCTCGCTGCTGCATGCCGTGTCGAGCCCTTCGACGCTGTCGGCAGCAACCAATCCGGACAACGCCCCATTCTCCTGCATGACGCTCCAGCACCGTTCCATCCAGCACCGAAAGATGGCCCCTGCATCGACCCCCTCACCGTACTCCTAGAATTTTCAACAGCGCCACCTTCAGCGACATCAGCTGCCCAACCGGGCATAAAAGACAGCGCTCCGCAGCCGACACTTCGTGGGCTTGACCGTTGTGCCGACATGCGGTATCCCTTCACGCCCTTCGCATTTATTCTGCAGGTACGTTCGCCCGACTCCCTTTATGCAAAAAAAAACTAGAAACCGTTTTTTTGGTGCAACTGCCATGCCCACAGTATTTCTTGTGTTCTGTTATGAATATCTTTACATGTGCGAACATTGTCCTAAAACTGCTACTTTTATCAGGTGACGTAGAGCTTAATCCAGGCCCTACCACGCGTAGCGCAAACAGTCAAACCAACCAAACTATCCAAGCACTTCTAACAAAACTAGATGAAGGCCAGGCTCAAATTCTTTCCGAACTGAAAACGATAAATGAACGACTAACAGCAACCGAAGTAACATTAACAGACCTTGCAACTCGTATCACAAAATCTGAAGAATTGTGCGCATCTATCCCGGAACTTCTTTTCAGCGTAGGAATTTTAACAAAATCATCAACCGACACAACAATCCTGCTCTCCAATACGGAAGGCAGGCTGAACGATGCCGAAGATAGGTCGCGTCAGTGCAATCTTCTTTTTTATGGAATCCCCGAAAAAGAAGAAGAAACTTGGGCAGACAGTGAAGGGTTTGTTGCTGACATTTGCAAGAAGCACATCAAAATTAACCTTGTGCCGAACGATATCGAAAGAGCGCACAGAATCGGAAAACGTCAACCAGAAAAACCGCGCCCAGTAATTGTTAATTTCTCCCAGTTCAAAATAAAAGAAGCAATCTTATCTAACGGCTTCAAACTAAAATATACGCCGTACAGTGTAGGTCAGGATTATTGTTTCGCTACCCACACTGCCCAGAGAGTGCTTCTACGCTTCGCACGTGAGCACGGCGGCCATTTCAAGCTTCGTTACAAGAAGGTAGTTATCGGGAAAAAATCGTACCACTATGATGCAACCCGAAAAGAAGTCAAAGAAATTTTTCCACGCGACAGCTAGCAATTTCACATCCCAGTAAATGTATCGCCAGTTGCCTCACCCTCGCGCCATACCCAGAATCACCCCGCCAAACATGCAAATGACGTCAGCTTTTCTATTCTCTACACAAACATTAGAAGTATCATGCCGAAACGCGACGAAATATGTACCATAATTGAATCATCTGATTGTGACGTCGTGATGTTGACAGAAACATGGCTTTCACCTTCCATCAAAGATTCTGAAGTTCTTTCATATCTAACCAATTTCGCATTGCATTGCCAGGACCGTTTATCCGGTCGAGGTGGTGGCGTGCTTATCGCTGTAAACATACAATCCGTCACTTCGTTATTAGCATTACCAGTCCACTGGAAGCCCTTTGGGTAGCTTGCGAAAGTTCCCATGGGCTGATCATACTAGGTGTCTGTTACCGCCCCCCCCCCAAATCAGAGCCCAACTTTAACATCAACTTTAACGACACCCTCGACAAACTACACAAAATGTATCCCCGTGCAAAGTTCATAATTTGCGGGGACTTCAATTATCCGTCCATAAAGTGGTCAAACAACGTTTCCCTTCGCAGCGGTGAATGCGGCGAATTCCTAGCCTTTCAGATAACTACCAACTAACACAAGTAATAACTCATGCCACCAGAGAAACATTACACAGCTCTAATATATTAGACCTTATTCTAATGTCGGATCCAAGTAGCCTGCATTCTCTCCATTACCTTAAAGAAATAAGTGATCACAAAATTATTCTTGCCTCTTTCAGTTTTACTTTTCCAGAAAATAAGCCTACACCAAAGCAGATAAAACTCTACGGTCGTGGCAATTATGAAAAGATTAACAGCGAACTTGAACAATTTTACATTTCGTACGAGCAGGGATTCAACAAGCGCACCATAGAAAATAATTGGAAGTTGCTAGTCGAAAAACTCAACCAACTAACTGATGCATATATTCCAAGAATAAAAAAAATTAAAAACAAAACATCCGCCTCTTGGTCCCCGCAGGGGCGCCTGCGCAAGTAGGCGTTTGGTGTGTAGCGACACCACGGACCCGAGCTAATGGGGGGGCTCTACTCCCTCCCACGCCTAGCCGTGCGTGGCTTTGCCGTGTCCGGGGAAAAGGGGATCCTGGGGGTTGAGTCGACGCTGGGTGATTGGACCTTTAAGGCCCCCCGGCAGAGGCAACACACTCCTTTGGCCCCGGCTTCACGTAGACGGCACCTATGGGCTGACCCACCCAGGGGAAATCGGCAGTCGCCTTTTCCTATCTCTCTCTCCCTATATCTTCGTCTTTTGTTCTCACTTTACATCTTTCCTGTCTTCTCCTCACTTCATTTTACTTCCAATTTTTCCTGGCGGCAAGGGTTAACCTTGTGTGGCTATCCAAACTAGGGTAAACCATATTGGGTTATAGTAAATGCGTACTGCTGGCGTTGCGCAGACATGCCCACATGCTCTGCCACGTCCCCTCGTTGGACTCCGTGGTGGGTGGTAGGCGCCGTTACCGAAAAATACACATTTTCTCATGGGATCCCCGACCCCCTCTTTAAGTGATCGTGCTTCGAAAAGGGTACGCACCGATGCAACATTCCTACTTTGGCCCAAAAACAAAGAAACTTTTCCAAAATACCATGTCCTCCACTGCGAACAATCATCTACAAAAGCTAGAGCAATCTCACCCTTCCTTGTAGCCAAGTGCTTGAGAGAGACCATTGGAACCGGTTATAAGGCCACGAAGATGGCAAGTGGAGATCTGCTTCTCGAATTAAAAGACAAGGAACAGTACAATAAACTCTCGCACCTCGTGGCCTTTGGTAACATCTCTGTCTCTGTGAGCGCACACCGTACCATGAATACAGTGAAGGGCGTGGTATCGGACGAAGATTTGATGACGCTGAGTGAAGAAGAGCTCTTTGATGGATGGAAGGATCAAGGTGTAATACAAGTCCAGCGCATCAAAATCAGACGTAACAACAATGAAATAGCAACAAAGCACTTGATACTCACCTTCAACTCAACCACTTTACCCGAGACTCTCGAAACTGGCTATGTAAAACTCCATGTCCGACCCTTCATTCCAAACCCGAGGCGTTGTTTTAAATGCCAGCGATTTGGTCATGCATCCCATAGCTGCCGAGGACAGCTGATGTGTGCTAAGTGTGGCCCAACCGGCCACAGTGCTGATGAATGTAGTCATGACGAGATCCTCTGTGCAAACTGCGAAGGTAGCCACCCCGCATACTCCAGAGCGTGCCCAGCCTAGAAAAGAGAAAAAGAAATAATAATTATAAAAGTTAAGGAAAATATCACATTCAGGGAAGCAAGACAACGAGTCTCGTTATCATTAGCACTAAAAACACCTTTTGCCGAAGTGGTGCAACGAGGGGCGGCACCACAAAGGCCCTTGGCAGTTGCCCGGACCACGCCTAGCGTGCCGAGGCCAATGCCACACGCCCCTGCGGCGGGGCAGCCAGCGCTGCCCTGCCCACTTTCAGCCTGTCCACACCAGTGACCTCTACAAGCTCTGGCAGCAGCCAGGGAAATCACGAGGCCAAGGGGGCTCCATCAACCCCCAGCTCGGTGGGGACAAAGACTTCGTCGATCGAGGCGAAGTCTAAGCGACGCACAGATCGCTCTTTAGAGCGGGTGTCCAGTGCCTCGCAAGAGGCTATGGACACCAGTTCAAGCCAAACGGCGCAGGAAGCGCCGAAGGAGCGGCGAGCTTCGCTCGACCGCCCCAAAAAGGACAGAACGCCGATTACAGGGCCTGACAAAGGCCCTGTAAAATGAGTTAATCCTCGTCTTCTTTGCACACAGCACTTTTTCCCTTTTTTTCCACTATGGACAAAATCATACAGTGGAACGTAAGGGGAATACTTAGAAATTTAGATGACGTCCAAGAACTTCTGTGTAATTTTAACGCGAAAGTGCTATGTGTGCAAGAAACGCACTTAACTCCGAAGCACAAGGACTTCCTACGACAATATATTATTTTCCGAAAAGACCGGTAGGATCCTGTTGTACCATCTGGCGGTGTAGCCATTATAGTCGATCGTAGTATAGCATGCCAGCATTTGAAGCTCCAAACGGCCCTGGAGGCAGTGGCCATTCGAGCTGTACTTTTTAAAAAACTCATTACCATATGTTCTGTGTACATACCACCACATCAACAGCTACACAGACGTGATCTGGAATCACTAATAGATGAACTCCCAGAGCCATTTCTGGTTCTAGGTGATTTTAATGCACACAATGTCCTGTGGGGCGATGCTCACTGTGATGCGCGAGGACGTCTCATTGAGCATCTCCTTTTCTCTTCTAGTTTATGTTTTTTAAATATGAAAGAGCCTACGTATTCTAGCCTTGCAAGCAACACATACTCCTCCATAGATCTTAGCATTTCATCACCGTCCCTTTTACCTGTTTTTAAATAGAACGTTCTTAAAAACCCTTATGGGAGTGATCACTTCCCAATCATCCTGAGTGCGCCGAACAAAGATCAACTACCCCCGCAGGTTCCTCGATGGAAGATTGAGTCAGCTGATTGGGAAGATTATAGAACTCTTACACACATGACATGGACTGAGCTGTCTGCCCTGACCATAGATGACGCTGTCACGTATTTTACAGCTTTTATACTTGATGCCGCATCTAAATATATTACCAAAACGAGTGGCATGTCTTCTAAACGGCGAGTCCCATGGTGGAACGACGCATGCAGGAAAGCACGGACCACTCAGAACAAAGCATGGGCGTTGCTTCGCGATTCCCCTACAGCAGAAAACCTGGAAAATTTCAAGCGGGTCAAATCGCAGGCACGGAGAACGCGTCGACAAGCTAGACGAGAGAGCTGGACAAAGTTTATATCGAGTATCAACTCGTACACAGATGAGGGAAAAGTGTGGAATAAGGTAAAGACAATTAAGGGCCAACAAACGTATTCTCTTCCACTACTAAATAGCCTCGGGGAAAGTTTGGAGGGTCAAGCCAACTTTTTTGGCACACATTTCGAACACATATCGAGCTCCTCACACTACTCCGAATCCTTCCAGAATTACAAGGCACGAATAGAAAAACAAAAGTTAGAAAGAAAATCCCCAAGAAATGAGGCATATAATGCACCATTCTGCTTAGCAGAACTGCGAACAGCACTCAACTGCTGTAATACATCTACCCCAGGTTCTGACAACGTAATGTACGCGATGCTGAAGGAACTACCCTCCGAAACTAAAGAAACCCTTCTCTCTCTTTATAATCGCTTATGGTTTTCAGGTGTGATCCCCTCCTCCTGGAAGGAGGCTGTTATAATTCCAATTTTGAAGCAGGGAAAGGATCCCTCTACTCTATCAAGTTACAGACCTATAGCGTTAACAAGCTGCCTCTGTAAGCTATTTGAAAAAATGATTAATTGCCGCTTACTCCACTACTTAGAAACAAACAATTTGCTCGACCCATTTCAGTGCGGGTTTCGAGAAAGTAGATCCACCACAGACCACCTTGTTCGTATTGAGGCACAGATCAGAGACGCCTTCGTCCATAAACAATATTTTCTCTCTGTGTTCCTCGATATCGAAAAGGCTTATGAGGGAATTCTAGGAGACCTGTCCCACCTTGGTGTGCGCGGAAGAATGTTTCACATAATTGAAAGTTACCTGTCAAACCGAACATTCCGTGTCCGTGTGGGCAGTGTTCTCTCCCGAACATTTGTCCAGGAAACTGGCGTGCCACAAGGCGGTGTACTTTGTTGCACACTTTTTATTATCAAAATGAATTCCTTGCACATGTCCATCCCCCGCAATATGTTTTATTGTACATATGTCGACGACGTTCAGCTTGGCTTCAAGTCATGCAACTTGGCCATGTGTGAGCGGCAGGTTCAGCTGGGTTTGAACAAGGTCTCCAAATGGGCAGATGAAAACGGATTTCGACTTAACCCACAAAAAAGCACGTGTGTCTTGTTCTCTCGAAAGAGAGGCATGCATTCGGAACCTAACATTGAACTGAACGGTCAACGTCTGTCTGTCAATGCGGAGCATAAATTCCTAGGCTTAATCTTGGACAACAAGTTGACCTTCGTACCGCACATCAAGTATCTAAAAACAAAATGTTTAAAAGCCATGAATGTTATAAAAGTGTTGTCACGTACTACGTGGGGTAGTGACAGGCAATGTCTCGTCAACCTGTATAGAAGCCTCATTCGCACCCGCTTAGATTATGGGGCCGTTGTTTATCAGTCTGCGACTCAAAGTGCTTTGAAGATGCTGGACCCCGTGCACCATTTGGGCATCCGTCTTTCTACGGGTGCTTTTCGCACCAGCCCCGTAGAAAGCCTTTATGTTGAGTCAAATGAGTGGTCGCTTCATCTGCAGAGAACTAACATGTCCTTTGTATACTTCCTGAAGGTGAAAGCAGACAAGAAGCACCCCTCATACTCTACTATTAATGATCTGTCGAGTTCCATTCTGTTAAAAAACACGCCTTCAATGAGGCAGCCCTTCTCAGTACGCCTGAAGGGTCTAGCTGAAGAAACTGGAGTGTCACTTGAACACAGTTTAATGGCTCCTGTAGCATACCCGCCACCGTGGCAGTGGCAGATTATAGACTGTGATGTGTCGTTCGTAGAAGTTACAAAACATGCGCCTATTGCCCATATCCGAACATACTTCCTGGAACTTCAACACAAATACACACGTCCTAAGTTTTTTACAGATGCCTCTAAGTCCAACTCCTCTGTGTCCTACGCTGCTGTCGGCCCATCCTTTTCGGATGCTGGCCCTCTACATCCAAGCACAAGTATCTTCACAGCAGAAGCTTATGCGGTATTTGTGGCAGCTAAACACATCAAACAACTACAAATACAAAAAGCAGTAATTTATACAGACTCCCTCAGTGTTGTAACGGCTCTGCACAGTCTTAAAAAACAATAAAAACCCTGTCCTCGTCTCACTTTACTCTATTTTATGCACACTCTACACACTCAACCAACGTGTTGTAGTGTGCTGGGTGCCAGGGCACCGTGAGCTTCAAGGCAACGTGATGGCGGATCAGCTTGCTGCATCCGCCCACGAAAGCACCGCCATTACACCCACATCAATCCCGGCCCTTGATCTTAAGCCGTCTCTCAAACGAAAACTCAGGGACTACTGGCAGAGCAAGTGGGATACACACACACAAAACAAACTACACGTTATCAAGCCACACCTTGGTCATTGGCTGCCAGTATCAAGATCGCGTCATACAGGGGTTATACTAACGAGACTCAGGATAGGACACATATACACGACACACACATATCTTTTGTCTGGTGGCGACCCACCATTGTGTGACAGATGCGGTGAACCATTGACCGTCCTTCACGTGTTAATTCAGTGTAAACACTTAGAAACTATAAGAAAACAGCATTTTCCATTACCCTACCGACAACATATACCTTTACACCCTGAAATGTTCGTTGGTAGGGAACCGCTTTTTAGTCATAAATCATTGTTAGCGTTTTTAAAAGAAATTCGTAATTTTCATATCATATACCCGGGCATCCCGTAGCTCGACCTCTCCAGGGAGGTTTTTGCTGCGGTGGCTACACAGGAAAGCACTTGCCTCACGGCCCTTGCACGCAAGGGTATGAACCAGTGAGGCACTTGTGCTAATGCCATACATATACACCATCGTTTTTTATTATCACCAACTTTTGTTATCTATTCACACCACACACACCTTTCACGGCATGGTCATGATTTTATTACTTGTGTGTTTTTACCCGCCTTACCGCGAGGAATTTTATGGCCCTTATACAGCCGCTAATCACAATCATTGTCCACATTCCTTGTCGCATGAACTGGCGCTCTTTGGCCATCAAATGGCCCTTGCGCCAAAAAACACCATATATCATCATCATCATCCGCCCCTTGGTTTAACAACGCGATTAAAAAACTGATAAACCGGAAAAAACGCCTGTTCAGACGTGCCAAAAAACAGAACCAACCGTCCCTATGGAAAGAATATTCCGACTCCGTACGATGCCTCTCGATTAACATTCAAAACGCGAAACGCGATTTTTTTCGAACAACACTACCAGACATGCTCAAAAATAACCCTAAAAAGATCTGGCAAACAATAAACCCAAGAAACATCTTGCCGATAACCTTATCCGGTACTAATGACAAACCGCTCAGTGACGTAGATTCGGCGAATGTCTTAAACCATGCCTTTTGTTCTGTTTTCTCTCGTGAACATAGCTTTTTGTGAACTGTGGAGAGACCGTTGAGTCTATTATAAGCGAGCCAATGTCACCTATTGAAATATCTGCAAATGGAATAAGTAACGTAATTAGGAAAATGAAACTCTCATCTGCAAGTGGAACTGATAACATCAACAGCAAAATATTAAAGAATGCACAATTGATAATTAGCGCAGCATTTCAGCTGCTCTTCTCTCAATCACTTTCACAGTGACAGGTACCGAGTGATTGGAAACTCGGTAAAATCACTCCATTGTTCAAAAATGGCAACAAAGCATCCCCATATAACTACCGGCCCATATCGCTTACAATTGTCCCATCCAAATTTATGGAGCACATTTTTTTTACCAACATCATTAATCACCTCGAACAGCACAACTTCATTCACCCTTCCCAACATGGTTTTCGTAAAGGCCTGTCGTGCGAAACACAACTTGCTGCCTTCATCCATGACTTGCACACAAATCTTGACCGGAACATCCAAACTGACGCCATATTTCGTGACTTTGAAAAGGCTTTCGATAAAGTTCCTCCCCACCGCCTTATGACCAAACTTTCTTTGCTTAACCTCGACCCATTCGTCTTGTCCTGGATTAATAACTTTCTCACTGACAGAAAACAGTTCGTCGTCATAAATACAGCCAGGTCTCAAATCTCTCCCGTCCTCTCCGGTGTTCCCCAGGGAACAGTACTTGGCCCCCTGCTTTTCCTGATTTACATCAACGACCTTCCACACTATATTACTAACAATATAAGATTATTCGCCCACGATTGCGTTATTTACGCAACAATCTCTAGTCATGAAGATCAAATAGCTTTACAAACAGACCTAACAGCCGTTCAAAATTGGTGCCACAAGTGGCAGATGAGTTTAAACATTTCCAAATGTAGATCAGTGTCTTTTCACAGACGTACTAATCCGTTAGTGTACAACTACACCCTACATAACAGTTTTCTACAACTGACTAGCTCGTATATATACCTTGGAATACATATCTCAAGTGATCTATCATGGACCCTCCACATCAATCACGTCATTTCATCAGCTCGTAGATCTTTAGGTTATATCCAAAGAACCCTGAAGTTTGCTCCCAGCCACCTAAAAAAATTAGCTTTCACCACAATAATACGCCCCAAACTGGAGTACGCCGCAGCAATTTGGGACCCACACCAGCATTATCTCATCCAAAACCTAGAAGCCATCCAAAACCGCGCTGCCAGATTCGCCTTTTCCGATTACTCATCGTTCACCAGTGTAACAGACTTAAAGAAACGTGCCGCATTCATTCCCCTTTGTCAATGCCGAAAAACTGCGTGGCTCGCATTATTCCACAAATTCTATCACGCATCGCCATCCAGCATTTACGTCACCCAACGACCCCATTTCTCTGATCGTTGTTGCAACACTATGCAAGTACATTACCCTCGTCCCAAAACTACCACATTTGCAGAATCTTTCTTCATTCGGACAGCTAAGGAATGGAACGCCCTACCGGAAACCATGGTTAGCATTCAGGATGTAGAAGCCTTTAAAAATTCCCTGACAACCATCACTGAACTGTAATAGCTAACTGAACTGTGGCCTGCCATGCTATTTCTTGTATAATGCTTTCTAGTGTCATCTCCCTAGTATGGCATGTATGTATATTTTGTGTACTTGGCAATGTTTCGAAACCTTTTAAGTGGTACCTTTTGTCACTGAAAAATGTTTTCATCCAGAGTCCTCAAACAAATGTACCTGTTACAGCCCCACCCTCTTCTTGTATGCCCACCCCTCATGTAATGTCCCTTCTGTTAGGGCCTTGAGGAAAATAAAATAAATAAATAAATCTGGTGGTGTCGCTATCGTGGTGCAGAAAGCAGTTCCGTCTCAAAGCCTCACATTGGTTACTGACTTAGAAGCAGTGGCAATACAAACCCTAATTTTTGGACGAGTAACAACCGTGTGTTCACTATACATTTCTCCAGACTACCAACTCCCTACTAAAGAATTTGAAATGCTCATCGACCAGCTTCCGCATCTATTTCTGTTGGTCGGAGATTTTAACGCGCACCACCCTTTATGGGGATGTAGAAGAACGGATTCTCGAGGCTCCTTAATTGAAAACTTTCTGTTGTCCTCAGGCTCCTGTATATTTATAAAAAAGAGCCAACATACTTTAACGCAGCGCACAACTCATACACAGCAATAGATCTTGCTATCGGATCTCCTTCACTCTTGGCAACCACTGAATGGGCTGTAATTCATAACCTCTATGGAAGTGATCATTTTCCTGTTTGTCTAAAATACAAAGGAAATACGAGTACAATGACTGGGAATGTAACCAGGTTTCGAGAACAGGGTGCAAACTGGACGAAATTCCGAAAACTCTCAAAACTATCGCGCTCATCAATTGAAACCCTAGGCATCGATGAATCTGAAGCGTTGGTCACACTACACATTATACAGGCCGCAGAACAATCCATCCCACATACATCTAACAATACACGGAACAAAAGACGACCTTGGTGGAACTCTGAGTGCAAAAATGCTCGTGACAATCAAAACAAAGCATGGTCGAAATTCCGCAGGTATCCTACAGTGGAAAACTTGGTGAATTTTAAGCGTGCAAAAGCAAACGGTAGACGTGTCCGACGAGAGTCTAAACGATAGAGCTGGCAATCCTTCCTCTCATCCGTGAACTTTTACACTGACACACATAAGGTGTATAACAGAGTAAGAGCACTCCAAGGGCACATCACTCATTCGATGCCCCTTGTTAGTACTGCTGGTGATACACTTGAACACCAGGCAGATGCCTTAGGCCAACACTTCGAGTATATTTTCAGCTCAGCACATTATACAGACTCCTTTAGGCGATACAAACTTGCCGAGGAACGTAAACCTATTCGTGATGGCAGGCCATCGGCGGGAGGGTACAATGCCCCCTTTACTATAGGTGAACTAAAGGCAGCACTGGCAAAGTGCGGCAGCTCCGCAGCAGGCTCGGACAGGATTACTTACGGCATGCTGAAACACCTACACGAAGAAACGCTTGATGTTGATTGATTGATTTGTGGGGTTTAACGTCCCAAAACCACCATTTGATTATGAGAGACGCCGTAGTCAAGGGCTCCGGAAATTTCGACCACCTGGGGTTCTTTAACGTGCACCCAAATCTGGGTACACGGGCCTACAACATTTCCGCCTCCATCGGAAATGCTGCCGCCGCAGCCGGGAATCGAACCCGCGACCTGCGGGTCAGCAGCCGAGTACCTTAGCCACTAGATCACCGCGGCGGGGCGAAACGCTTGACGTCATCCTCATTCTTTTCAACAGTGTATGGTCCTCTGGGCGTCGGCCCATGACCTGGAAAAAGGCACTTAACATACCCATCCTTAAACAAGGAAAAGAAGCCACACTTGCTGCTAGTTACAAGCCTATAGCGCTGACCAGCTGTTTGAGCAAGGTGTTCGAAAAAATGGTGAATCGCCGCCTTATGTATTACCTTGAATACAATGGCCTCCTTGATCGTCATCAAGCTGGATTCAGGTCTGGCCGGTCGACAACTGACCAACTGGTAGCATTTGAATCCTATGTCAGGGATGCCTTCATTCATAAACAGCACTGCCTATCTGTATTTTTTGACTTAGAGAAAGCTTAGGACACGACATGGCGTTATGGCATTCTCCGTGACCTGCGATCTTTTGCAGTGTCAGGAAACATGCTGAATACTATTGAAAGCTACCTTTCTGACCGTAAATTTGTGGTTCGTGTTGGTAATGCTTTATCGAAGTGGTTTACGCAAGAAAATGGCGTCCCCCAGGGTGGTGTTCTTAGCTGCACACTATTCATCGTAAAAATGAACTCCATAAGCACCATATTGCCTAGAACAATCTCCTACTCTGTATATGTGGATGACATTCAGATCAGCTTCAAATCATGCAACCTAGCCACATGTGAACGTCAGATTCAGTTGGCAGTAAACAAGCTGTCAAGCTGGGCAGACAAAAAAGGGTTTAAGTTTAACTGTGACAAGACTGTTTGCGTACTCTTCTCAAAACTACGTGGCATAAGGCCACCCCCTAACATTTCAATTAACAGACAAACCAAAAAAGATCACAAATTTTTAGGTGTTGTGTTTGATGAAAAGGTCAGCTTTGTTGCACATATCAAACAGCTACGACTTAAATGCTTGAAAGCCTTAAACCTGCTCAAGATTATCTCACATCAGTCATGGGGCACAGACCGTGACTGTCTACTGAACCTTCTCAACAGTGTACTGCTATCACGTATCGATTACGGCTCGGTGGTTTACGAGTCAGCTTCAAGATCTGCATTGAAGATGCTTGACCCAGTGCACCATCTTGGGCTTCGGCTGCCCAGCGGTGCTTTCCGGACCAGCCGAACAGCCAGCCTGTATATTGAGACAGACCGGTGGTCACTAGAACGGCGACGTCAGTTTACAAGTGTCACGTATGCTACCAAGGTGCTTTCCCATATCGACCACCTAGCTCGTGCGCTATTGCAGGATACATCGAACGCCCTCCTGTTTTTGAGGCGACCATCAGCTACGCCACCGTATCCCCTCAGAGTGGCCTCACACCTTGGAAATATGCACATACTGGTCTCCAGTCTTTAACTAACCTCTCACAAGGACACTGTTGTGCCATGGGAAATGCAGGCTATCGATTGTGACTTGTCGTTCCTAGAGGTAGGAAAAAATGGCCACCCAGTCGCGATCGATCAACACTTCAAGTACCTGCAGGCCAAACACAGGTGTGCTGAATATCATACTGATGCCTCCAAGTCCTCCGCAGTCGCATGTGAGGCACACGGTCCCGCTTTCTCTGAATCTAGAACAATGAACGAACATACCAGTATATTTACTGCAGAATGCTATGGCATACTTTTAGCTGTAACGCACATTTTAAAGGAGAAAGAGCCAGCCTCAATCATATACACAGATTCTCTCAGTGCTGTGACTGCGCTGTCCTCCACTAAGATACTCAAAAAACCCAGTTACTAATACACTTCGAAAATGCATCATGTCAGCCCGCAAATCTAAGCTCAAAATCACGCAATGCTGGATTCCGGGACACTGCAACATTGCTGGCAATGAGATAGCGGACAAACTTGCGTAGTCAGCAGCACTCCGCCCATCAGTTGACGTAGACACCATCCCGTATGAGGACCTGAGGCCACTCATCATATCCCGAATGCGTAGACAATGGCAATAATGGAACGCAGCAAACGCAAACAAACTGCACTTAGTAAAGCCAAGAATAGGAAGATATCTGACTGAAAAACGTAGCAGGCACCAAGAGGTTGCACTGTGCAGACTCAGGATTGGTCATACGCATGCAACACACTCGCACCTTTTAAAGAACTCTCCAGCACCACATTGTGCAAAATGTGGTGATGAGCTGTCTGTCGTTCACGTTCTAATTACCTGTCCATACCTCGAACCAGAAAGACTGTGTCACTTTTCAAAGCTGTACAAATGTCACATTCCGCCTCATCCACAATTTTTTCTTGGAGACGATCCCTTGTTTCCCCCAAAAGTAGTCTTAAAGTTTTTAGCTAGTGTAGGCTTCCTACCTTCCATAACATATTCTCACTAATCTCAGCCTCCTCTCAATCCTGAGGGAACCGCTGAGACTTTTTTTATCAAATGTCATGCAGCACGCACTCCTTGTCTTGACAAGGACTGTTGACGACACGGCATGACTTTGTAAAACCCTTAAGCGTAGCCCGTTTTAAATCCATCACACATAGTCACTACACCTAAGTTTAGGTTCTATACACTATTCTTTTACTCTTGCCACCCTGAGTAGACTTTTTATAATCAAATCGACCAAAAACCGTGTGTTTGGCGCTCTTTGGCCTGAGTTGCTCTTGCGCCACTCAAATCTACCATCATCATCAAAAACGGCCGAGCAGACCGACACAAGAAGACAGAGCGCTAACTTCCAACTGAGCTTTATTGTCAAACTGCATCAAATATGTAGACCGGCGCAAGCATACAAAACCATCAAAACGCAACGACAAGATTACACAGAACATCGCGGCGTCACATATCACCAGTTCAAGTACGACCAGCCAACTCGCCCAATCTTGAACACTCGTGGGCTCTGAAAGGACGCTGCTGCTGCGGATGCTACATCCAAAGAGAGCACCTGTCTCCCGGCCCTTGGGACCAAGGGCGCTGGTGAGATATCGGTGCTAATATAACACTCCTATTCTATGGTGTCATGATAGCTTAAGTTTCATTCTCACCAGGCATGCTTCACTTCACCCCCGCAGGGGTGCCTGCGCAAGTAGGCGTTTGGCGTGTAGTGACACCACGGACCCGAGCTAACGGGGGAGTTTGGACTCCCTCTCATGCCTATAACCGTGCGTGGCCTTGCCGTGTCCGGGGAAAAGGGAATCCTGGGGGTTGAGTTGACGCTGGGTGCTTGGACCTTTAAGGCCCCCCAGCAGATGCAACACACCCCTTTGACCCCAGCTTCACGTAGACGGCACCCCTGGGCTGACCCACCCAGGGGAAATCGGCAGTCGCCTTTTCCTATCTCTCTCTCTCTACATCTTCGTCTTTATCTCTTACTATTTATCTGTCCTGTCTTATACTCTCTTCTGTTTACTTCCAAACTTCCTGGCAGCTAGGGTTAACCCTCTGCAAATAGCCTACATTGGTCTAGGTGCATTAAGTTATAGTAGCGTTGTACGGCTGGCGTCTGCAGGTTTTAGCATCCGCGAACTTGTATCGTCCCCTCGTTGGGCTCCGTGGTGGGTGGCTGCCAACGCTTCTGAAGAAAATTAAACTGACATGCATAAAGCGTTTCCCTTGTTAAGTGATCGTACCAACTTAAAGCGCGTACGCACCGAAGACAGGATTTTTCAACCGATCAACTGAAAACTTCCAAACTTCCCCCGTTTTCATGTTATACATAGTGAGATAAGCAGCAAGCAAGCCAGAACTGTATCCTCCTTTGTAGTAGCCAGATGTCTCACAGAAACTCTAGGAGCCGGGTACAAAGTTACCAAAATGGCCAGCAGAGACCTCCTCCTTGAAGTTCGAGAAAAAGAACAGTATGAAAAGCTACAGAACCTTTCAACTTTTGGTGACGCTCCCATAACTAACGCCACACAGACCCATTAACGCAACCCGTGGAGTAGTATCTGATGCTGATTTGCTCGGCTTGACTGAAGAGGAACTTCTGGAGGGGTGGAAGAGCCAGAATGGAACCAATGTACTGTGGGCATTTAGTATATGCATCCCCTTCACCGGTACATTATCATCATTATCATGTGTGGCTCATGCATCCTCATCGTTGTCGCGTAGCATCATCATCTTGGCTCATTCATCGTAGCTGTCGGCTGCCGGTTCCTCGGGCCTAATAAAAGGTAATCCAAACCAAGACTATATAGTACAAAGGATCATCTTCAGAAGAGACAACAAGGTAACACCAACAAAACACCTAATACTCACGTTCGCTTCCAGTAATTTGCCAGAAAGTACTCAAACAGGGTACACGAAGACAACGATCAGACCATACATACCTAACTCACGTTGTTTTAAATGCCAGAGGTATGGCCACGGCACAGAAACTTGTCCTGGTCACCAAACTTGTGCACAATGTGGAGTGTCAGGCCACAATTCTGACAACTGCGAAGAACCATCACACTGTGTGAACTGTGGCGGAAATCATGCCGCATACTCATGGTCTTGTTCATTTTGAAAAAAAAAGAAAAAGAAATCATCACATTGAAAATTAAAGGAAATATCACATTCAAAGAAGCAAGTCGAAGAGTGTCGCCATTTTACGGTGCAACATACGCTGATGCGGCGCGTCAGGGGGCAACGCTGCACCAGCCCTCGCCACTCCTTCGGCCAGCGCAGAGCGAGCCATTAGCTGTGGCGCCTGCCCCAAAGGCGGCAGTAGTTCAGTCTACTCCACCTCCAAGCAAATTGAGGCCGGAGACTCCAGGGTCCTGTGATTTCAAGGCCTCACCTCACCAGGCGAGGCCTAAAATCCGAACCATCAGCTCGCATGTGCGGGCATCTAGTGCCTCTGAGGAGGCAATGGATACAACGGTACCCTTGGTACCGAAAGAGCGGCGCGGCTCCTTGGAGTGCGCCAAGAAAAATAAAAAAAAAACAAACCAATAACGGGGGCGGACGACCGTCCTGCCACCAGAATTAACAAGCTCACTCGAACACAGGATACTCTCTGTACACACAGCAGCATCTCTTCTTTTAATATGCAGACAGAAATATTACAGTGCAACATCCGAGGCCTTCTTCCAAACCTCGATTACTTACAAGAACTCCTCCATGAACACAATCCTAGAGTGCTGTTGCTGTGTAAAAGAGACACACTTAAAACGAACAAACGCAAATTTTTTACGTAACTACGTAATCTTCCAAAAGGATAGAGATGGTGTCATGCCACCATACGGTGGTGTAGCGGTTATAGTTAGTCAAGGTATAGCATGTACACAATTGCCCGCTTGAAACTTCTCTCGAGGTGGTGGCTGTCCGAGCAGTTATTGTAAACAAACTTGTCACTGTCTGCTCTTTGTACATACCTCCGCACCACCGTCTTGAAAAGCTTCAATTCCAGTCTTTAATCGACGAACTACCTGAACCTTATCTGGTCCTTGGGGACCTGAACGCACATAATGGTCTGTGGGGTGACTCTCGCTGTGATGCCCGAGGTCGTCTCATTGAAAAATTCCTCATTTCATCGGGTGCTTGTCTGTTGAATAGGAAAGAGGCAACATACTATAACCTTGCCAAGAAAACTTACTCTTCCATAGACCTCAGTATCGCATCTCCTTCACTTGTACCATTACTTCAGTGAAAAGTCATAAATGATCCATACTGATGTGACCATTTTCTTTTAGTTTTGAGTACACCAATAATATATGAATGTCCTCCACATGTTCCCAAATGGCTGGTAAACAAAGCCGACTGGGAACAATTTCAAAAGATTACTCTCTTAGGATAGACTGAGGTATGCAGATTAGTCATAGATAAAGCTGTGCAGTACTTCACGGCTTTTCTTACTGACGCAGCAGCTAAGTGCATTCCACAAACATCTGGACTTCCCGGCAAACGACACGTCCGTGGTGGAACACTGAGTGTCAGAATGCGCGAAAACTACAGAACAGGGCATGGAGGTTGCTGCGGAACTCGCCGACAGCGGAAAACCTTGGCAGCTTTAAGAAAACTAAAGCCGCCAAAGATTTCTATTACCAAGTGACAATGAAAAACCTGATGATAACAAATCCAAGAAAATTTTGGAGCTCCATCTTGCCGAGTTCAACGGAACCAAACACAATGGACATTCATGGAGCTTACACAAGCGATCCTGTCACAATAGACAATGCATTTAATTCTTATTTTAAATCTGTTTTCACCATTGATAATTTTCAAACACCTACCTTTTCACTGGTCAACCCTGCACCCTCAATTGGTGACGTATGTTTATCTGAAGAAGGCATTCTAAATTTGATACTTAACTTAGACACTAAAAAAAGCCCTGGCCCAGATAATATTCCCAACAACGTTTTAGTACGATATGCTTCATGTACAAGCCGCTTATGATAATATACAAAAGATCCCTAGCATCCCGCAGGGGCGCCTGCGAAAGTAGGCGTTTGGTGTGTAGCGACACCACGGACCCGAGCTAACGAGGGAGTTTCGGCTCCCTCCCACGCCTAGCCGTGCGTGGCTTTGCCGTGTCCGCGGAAAAGGGGATCCTGGGGGTTGAGCCAATGCTGGGTGATTGGACCTTTAAGGCCCCCCCGGCAGAGGCAACACACCCCTTTGGCCCCGGCTTCACGTAGACGGCACCCCTGGGCTGACCCACCCAGGGGAAATCGGCCGTCGCCTTTTCCTATCTCTCTCTTCCTACATCTTAGTCTTTTCTGGTCTTTAAATCTATCCTGTCTTCTTCTCTCTTCCATTTACTTCCGATTTTTTCTGGCGGCAAGGGTTAACCTTGTGTAATTACTCAACCTTGAGTAGTAATATTTGGTTATAGTGGCAATGTACGGCTGGCGTCTGTAGCCTTATGCTATTAAGTGCTTCAGCGTCCCCTGGTTGGACTCCATGGTGGGTGGTCGCCATTGCTGCCGAAAAAAAAAACTACACTACTATGGGAACACCTGCATTTCCCCGTCTACTAGATCGTCCTCCACCTAAGAGGGGACGCACCGATGACATCTCAATTTTCAGCCAACCCAGACGATGTTTCCCCAAATTTCATGTAGTGCACAGCGAAAACCCAACAAAACAAGCCAGAGTCATATCTCCATTTCTTGTTGCTAAATCTCTGACTGAGGTCTTTGGCCCAGGATACAAGGTTACAAAAATGGCTAGCGGAGACCTTCTCCTTGAGCTGCCGGAAAAACACCACTATGAAAAAATTGGCAGTCTCGTAGCATTTGGTAACATCCCAGTATCTGTTTCACCTCATAGATCAATGAACACCTCACGCGGAGTTGTTTCAGAAGCAGACCTTCTTGAAATGTCTGAACAGGAACTGCTTGAAGGGTGGAAAGAGCAAAATGTCAGAGATGTGAAACGAATCGTCATCAGACGAGAAAACAAAGAAATACCTACCAAACATTTAATACTCACCTTCGCATCTAGCACACTGCCTTCATCTGTAGACACAGGCTACATCAAACTATCTGTCCGTCCCTACATTCCCAATCCAAGACGGTGTTTCAATCGCAACGATTTGGTCATGGTTCGCAGAACTGCCGGGGTCAGGAAACTTGTGCAAGATGTGGTGGCCGCGGCCACCCATCTGATAACTGTGTTACCACGCCCACTGCGTGAATTGTGACGGGGAAGACGCCGCGTATTCGCGTTCGTGTCCTAACTGGAAGAAAGAAAAAGAAATCATCACTCTTAAAGTCAAAGAAAACATCACATTCAAAGAAGCAAGACGAAGAGTGTCGCCATTTTACGGCGCAACATGTGCTGATGCGGCGCGTCAGGGGGCAACGCCGCACCAGCCCTCGCCACCCCTTCGGCCTGCGCAGAGCGAGCCGTCGGCTGTGGCACCTGCCCCCAAGGCGGCTGTAGCCCAGGCTACACCGCCTACTCCCAAACAGAGACCGGAGGCTCCAGAGTCTTCGGGTCTCAAGGCCTCCCCTCACCAGGCGAGGCCCAAAATCCAAACTAACAGCCCGCACGTGCGGGCATCCAGTGCCTCCGAGGAGGCAATGGATACGTCGGCACCCGTGGTGCCGAAAGAGCGGCGTGGCTCCTTGGAGCGCGCCAAGAAAACAAAAAAGCAAATAACAGGGCCTGGTGACGGCCCTGTTAAGTGAACTCAAACTCCCCGTCTAAACAGCCACTCGCTTTTCGTACACACAGCATTATTTTAAATTCACCATGAACACTCAAATTATACAATGGAACGTCAGGGGCCTTCTCAGAAACCTTGACGACATCCAAGAACTCCTACACGAACACTCACCAAAAGTGTTGTGTGTATAAGAAACACACCTTAATTCAAAACACACAAATTTTCTTCGCAAATACGTTATTTTTCGAAAGGACCGTGATGATGCCATGACATCATCCGGAGGTGTTGCCATCATAGTGAATCAAGGAATTGCATGCACACACTTACAACTCCAAACATCCCTTGAGGCACCTACTCCTCCATAGACCTAAGCATAGTGTCTCCATCTCTTGTGCCTCTACTCCAGTGGAAAGTCGTCAGTAATCTGTACGGAAGTGACCACTTTCCCGTAGTTTTGAGCACAACTACAGCAACTGAGTGTACACCCCGTGTTCCCAAATGGCTCATAAACAGAGCCGACTGGGAACGGTTTCATACCATCGCTCGTATAGATTGGAGTGACATATGTACTTTAAGCTTTATGTTGCTGTCGACTACTTCACAGCTTTTTTGATTGATGCTGCAACAAAATGCATCCCACAAACAAATGGGCACCCAGGAAAACGGCGTGTGCCATGGTGAAACTCTGAATGCCGAAACGCGCGCAAACAGCAAAACAGAGCTTGGAGGCTGCTTCGGAACTCACCAACAGCCGAAAATGTTGACACCTTCAAAAAAATAAAGTCTCAAAGCAGGAGAACGCGTCGGCAGGCCAGAAGAGAAAGCTGGCAGAAGTTTTTGTCAGGGATCAATTCATACACACAGGAAGCTAAAGTCTGGAACATGGTCGGTAGGATAGCAGGAAAAGAAGTACACAGACTTCCATTCGTGGATACTCGGGGTGATACCTTGGAAGATCAGGCAAACTTCCTCGGTGCACACTTCGAACAGGTGTCCAGCTCATCCCACTATACTGACACTTTCCAAAAATACAGAACAAGAATAGAAAAGCAGAAACTTGAACACAAATGCACTAGATCCGAGGCATATAACAAAGCTTTCAGTCTAGCTGAGCTGCAAATGTCTCTAAACTCCTGCAGTACTTCTGCCCCAGGTTCTGACCGTGGGGTGTATGAAATGTTAAAAAACCTACCAATCGAAACACGAAAAACCTTACTTTGTTTGTAAAATGCTATCTGGTTTTCTGGCGCTATCCCTACCTCCTGTAAAGAGGCTATTATTATTCCCATTTTGAAAGAGGGCAAAGACCCTTCTTTACCCTCGAGTTATAGGCCTATAGCACTTACAAGCTGCTTGTGCAAAGTCTTCGAAAAAATGATAAACTGCCGACTTGTACATTTCCTTGAAACAAATAATTTGCTCGACCCATTTCAGTGCGGGTTTCGAGAAAGTAGATCCACCACAGACCACCTTGTTCGTATCGAGGCACAGATCAGGGACGCCTTCGTCCATAAACAATATTTTCATTCTGTATTCCTCGATATCGAAAAGGCTTATGATACTACATGGCGTTTCGGAATTCTAAGAGACCTGTCCCACCTTGGCGTGCGCGGAAGAATGTTCCACATAATCGAAAGTTACCTGTCAAACCGGACATTCCGTGTCCGAGTGGGCACGGCTCTTTCCCAAACATTCGTCCAGGAAACAGGCGTGCCACAAGGTGGTGTGCTTAGCTGCACACTTTTTCTCATCAAGATGAATTCCTTGCACTTGTCCATCCCCCGCAATATGTTTTATTGTACATTCGTCGACGACGTCCAGCTTGGCTTTAGATCTTGCAACCTGGTAATGTGTGAGCGACAGGTTCAGTTAGGTTTAAACAAGGTCTCCAAATGGGCAGAGGAAAACGGATTCCGACTGAACCCACTAAAGAGCACATGTGTCTTGTTCTCCCGAAAGAGAGGCATGCACTCAGAACCTGACATTGAATTGAACGGTCAACGTCTGTCTGTCAATGTGGAGCATAAATTCTTAGGATTAATCTTGGACAACAAGTTGACCTTTGTACCGCACATCAAGTATCTAAAAACAAAATGTTTAAAAGCCATGAATGTTTTGAAAGTGTTGTCACGTACTACGTGGGGTAGTGACAGGCAATGTCTCATGAATCTGTATCGAAGCCTCATTCGCACCCGCTTAGATTATGGGGCCATTGTTTATCAGTCTGCAACACAAAGTGCTTTGAAGATGCTGGACCCCGTGCACCATTTGGGCATCCGCCTTTCTACGGGTGCTTTTCGCACCAGCCCCGTAGAAAGCCTTTATGTTGAGTCGAATGAGTGGTCGCTTCACCTGCAGAGGACTTACATGTCCTTTGTTTATTTCCTTAAGGTGAAAGCAGATAAGAAGCACCCCTCATACTCCACTATTATTGATTTGTCGAGCTCCATTCTGTTTCAAAACAGGTCTTCGATGAGGCAGCCCTTCTCAGTTCGCCTGAAAAGTCTAGCTGAGGAAACTGGAGTCTCACTTGAACATAGTTTAATGGCTCCTGTAGCATATCTGCCACCGTGGCAGTGGCAGACTATAGACTGTGATGTGTCCTTTCTTAAAGTTACAAAACATGCGCCTATTGCCCATATCCGAACATACTTCCTGGAACTTCAACACAAATACACACGTCCTGAGTTCTTTACAGATGCCTCCAAGTCTAACTCCTCTGTGTCCTACGCTGCTGTCGGCCCATCCTTTTCGGGTGCTGGCCCTCTACATCCAGGCACAAGTATCTTCACAGCGGAAGCCTACGCGATACTTGTGGCGGCTAAACACATCAAGCAATTACGAATACAAAAAGCAGTAATTTATACAGACTCCCTCAGTGTAGTAACTGCTCTGCACACTCATAAAGAACACAAAAACCCAGTCTTTGTCTCACTTTACTCCATTTTATGCACACTATACACACTCAAACAACATGTTGTGGTGTGCTGGGTGCCAGGGCACCGTGAGATTCAACGCAACGTGAGGGCGGATCAGCTCGCTGCATCCGTCCACAAAAGCACTGCCCCTACACCCATATCAATCCCGGCCGTTGATCTTAAGCCGTCTCTCAAACGAAACCTCAGAGTATACTGGCAGAGCAAGTGGGATACACACACACAAAACAAACTACACGTCATTAAGCCACACCTTGGTCATTGGCTGCCTGTATCGAAATCGCGTCATACAGAGGTACTACTAACGAGACTTAGGATAGGACACACATACACGACACACACACACCTTTTGTCCGGTGGCGATCCACCATTGTGTGACAGATGTGGTGAAGTATTGACAGTCCTTCACATTTTAATTGAGTGCAAACAATTGGACACTGTAAGAAAACAACACTTTCCATTACCCTACCGACAACATATACCTTTGCACCCTGCAATGTTCGTCGGTAGGGAACCGCTTTTTAGTCACAAATCATTGTTAGCGTTTTTTAAAGAAATTCATAGTTTTCACATCATCTACCCGGGCATCCCGTAGCATGACCTCTCCAGAGAGGTTTTTGCTGCGGTGGTTACACAAGAAAGCACTTGCCTCACGGCCCTTGGACGCAAGGGTATGAACAAGTGAGGCACTTGTGCTAATGCCATACATATCCACCATCGTCTTTTATTATCACCAACTTTTGTCATCTCTTCACACCGCACACACCTTTCACGACATGGTCATGATTTTATTACTTGTATGTTTTTACCCGCTTTACCGCGAGGAATTTTATGGCCCTTATACAGCCGCTTATCACAATCATTGTCCATGTTTTTAGTAAGATGAACTGGCGCTCTTTGGCCGTGAAATGGCCCTTGCGCCATAAAACATCAAACATCATCATCATCAAAAAATTCCTAGCAACAACAACAGTTCCATTATCATGGAAGCTTGCTAAAGTGCTCCCCTTTTTAAGGCTGGATGCAAATCCTCGCTGGCTAATTACAGGCCTATTTCCTTGGCATCTCACTCATGCAAAATATTGGAGCACGTCATATACAAACACATAGTAGAATTGCTGGAAGCTAATAATATTATAAACCAGTTTTAACACTGCTTTAGACGCTGTTTCAATACAATCACTCAACTTACCGAATTTAGTCATGATGTTATTGAAGCCATTGACTCGGGTTATCAGGTAGATGCTATTTTTATTGACTTATCGAAAGCTTTCGGTACAGTTCTCCATTCCAAACTTTTACTTAAACTTAATTTCATATTAAAAAACCCGCTGCTCGTAGGTTGGATATCTAGTTTTCTCTCGCACCGCTCGCAGTAAGTATTTTTCAACTCAACGGCATCCAGTACCGCTGATGTAACTTCAGTGTTCCGCAGGGCTCAGTACTTGGACCCCTTCTTTTCTTATTATTTATTAATGACATATCCGGTAACATAACGTCTCAGATTAGGCTATACGCCGATGACGGCGGGATTTATCAAAAAATTACTTCTGCTGAGGATCACGAGAAACTGAACAACTCATTTTCCAATTTTTGCACTTGGCGCCAAACCTGGAAAATGAATGTAAATTTCCAAAAAACTGTGTGCATGACATTTTCTACTCGGTCATCCGCTCATCTATTTCGCTACTCATTCGATGGTTGTCATTTAACAAGAAAAATGGAATATAAGTACCTCGGCCTTCATTTCACTCACAACATGTCCTGGTCCAAACACATTGATATTACGTATAATAAAGCCCTGAAGAGATTAGGTTACTTACAGCGCGTTCTCCGTGTAGCACCAAAAGAAACCAAGCTTTTAACATTTAAAACGTTAGTACGGCCATTACTCGAATACGGTTGTGTCGTGTGGAATCCACACAAAGCGTCCGACATTGCAAAACTAGAATCCATACAAAAAAAAGCCGTCCGTTTTATCTGCCGAAGATATGACCGGGATTTTTCGCCTACGTCCAACTTAGCACCTTTGGGTTTAACTCCTTTATCTGCCAGGCGCCATTCAGAATGCTTAAAGCTCCTGTACACCTTGATTAATTCGCCGCGCTTGCCCTCGCTCCACAGGTATCTGCAGTTTGCCCACCACCCTCTGTTCACACCAGGAGTCAACATGCGCTAAATATTACGCCACTTCACCCCAAAACTGATTTCTTTAAGTATAGTTATTTTCCCTTCACTATTGAGCTCTGGAACTTGCTACCTGGCGATACCCGAGGGCTCCCTTTGGAGCAGTTTCTGAGTGCAATATCACATGCGTGTTAAGTAGATATTTCAATGTTCTTTTGCTTTCTGTGCTCTTGCTCTGTTCATTCTGTATCTTGTGTAGTACTCTGAACCACAAATTTGTGCCATATGCTCATGTTTTTGTTTCTGCTTGTTATCACCTGATCATTTGTATGTCCACTCCTGCAATAGCCCTAATAGGGGCTGCAGTATGTAGAAATAAATAAATAAATAAATAAATAAAATACAATCTTGAGGCAGGAGAACGCGTCGGCAGGCCAGAAGAGAAAGCTGGCACAAGTTTTTATCAGGGATAAGTTCATATGCACAAGTCTGGAACATTGTTCGTAGGGTAGCAAGAAGACAAGTACACTCACTCCCACTCGTAAACACACAGTGTGACAGCCTGGAAGATCAGGCGAACTTCCTCGGTGCACACTACGAGCAATTATCTAGCTCGTCACACTATACTGAATCTTTCCAAATATATAAAGCAAGGATAGAAAAGCAGAAACTAGAATACAAGTGCACAAATCACGAGGCATACAGCCAACCTTTCAACTTAGCTGAGCTACAAACATCACTAAACTCGTGCAGTAATTCTGCCCCAGGCTACGACCGTGTCACGTATGAAATGTTCAAAAAACTTGCCGCTCAAAACGTGAAAAACTTTACTCTCTTTTTACAATGCTATCTGGCTTTCTGGCACCATCCCTGCTTCCTGGAAAGAGGCTATTGTTATCCCTATTTTGAAACAGGGCAAAGACCCTTCCTCAGCTTCAAGGTATAGGCCCATTGCACCAACCAGCTGCCTTTGTAAAATTTTTGAAAAAATAAGAAACCGCCGACTTTTACATTTCCTTGAAACACACAATCTGCTTGACCAGTTCCAGTGTGGGTTTCGAGAGGGTAGAACCACGACCGACCATCTGGTGCGTATTAAGGCACAGATCCGAAATGCTTTCATCCACAAACAATACTTCCTCTCAGTATTTCTTGATATCGAGAAAGCTTACGACACAACATGGCGTTTCGGCATATTAAGAAGCTTGTCTCACCTGGGTGTGCGCGGGAGAATGCTTTCCATAATCGAGAGTTACTTGTCCAATCGGCAATTCCGTGTCCGTGTGGGCAGTATTCTCTCCCAAACATTTGTGCAAGAAACGGGAATACCGCAAGGTGGTGTACTTAGATGTACACTTTTTATTATGAAAATGAATTCCTTGCACCGGTCCATCCCCCACAACATGTTCTATTCCACATATGTCGATGACGTCCAGCTTGGCTTTAAGTCATGCAACCTATCAATCTGTGAGCGGCAGGTTCAGTTAGGTTTAAACAAGGTCTCCGAATGGGCAGATGAAAACGGATTCCGTCTGAACCCAGAAAAAAGCACGTGTGTCTTGTTCTCCCGAAAGAGAGGCGTGCACTCAGAACCTTACATTGAACTGAACTGTCAACGTCTGTCTGTAAATGTGGAGCATAAATTCTTAGGCTTAAACTTGGACAACAAGTTGACCTTCGTACCACACATCAAGTATATAAAAACAAAATGTTTAAAAGCCATGAATGTTATAAAAGTGTTGTCACGTACTACGTGGGGTAGAGACAAGCAATGACTCATGAACCTGCATAGAAGCCCCATTCGCACCCGCTTGGATTATGGGGCGTTGTTTATCAGTCTGCGACACAAAGTGCTTTGAAGATGCTGGATCCCGTGCACCATTTGGGCATCCGCCTTTCAACGGGTGCTTTTCGCACCAGCCCTGTAGAAAGTCTTTATGTTGAGTCAAATGAATGTTCGCTTCATCTACAAAGAACTTACATATCCTTTGTACATTTTCTTAAGTTGAAAGCAGCCAAGAAGCACCCCGCATACTCCACTTTTAATGATTTGTCGAGCTCTATTCTGTTTCAAAACAGGCCTTCGATGAGGCAGCCCTTTTCATTTGACCTGAAGGGTCTATCTGAGGAAACTGTAGTGTCACTTGAACACAGTTTAATGGCTCCTGTAGTATACCCGCCACCGTGGGAGTGTCAGATTAGAGACTGCGATGTGTCTTTCTTAGAAGTTACAAAACATGCACCTATTGCCTATACCCGAAACTACTTCCTGGAACTTCAACACAAATACACACGTCCTGAGTTCTTTACAGATACCTCCAAGTCTAACTCTTCTGTGTCCTACGCTGCTGTCGGCCCATCCTTTTCGGATGCTAGCCCTCTACATTCAGGCACAAGTATCTTCACAGCGGAAGCTTACGCGATACTTGTGGCGGTTAGACACATCAAGCAATCACAAATACAAAAAACAGTAATTTATACGGACTCCCTCAGTGTGGTTACGGCTCTATACAATCTTAAAAAACAAAAAAAACCCTGTCCTCGTCTCACTTTACTTTATTTTATGCACACTCTACACACTCAAACAACATGTTGTAGTGTGCTGGGTGCCAGGGCACCGTGAGATCCAAGGCAACGTGATGGCGGATCAGCTTGCAGCATCCGTCCACGAAATAAGTGCCACTACACCCATAACGATCCCGCCCCTTGATCTTAAGCCGTCTCTCAAACGAAAGCTCAGGGACTGCTGGCAGAGCAAGTGGGAAAGACACACACAAAACAAGCTACACGTTATCAAGCCACACCTTGGCCATTGGCCACCAGTATCAAAATCACGTCTGACAGAGTTAACATTAACAAGGCTCAGGATAGGACACACATACACGACACACTCATATCTTTTGTCCGGTGGCGGTCCACCATTGTGTGACAGATGTGGTGAGGCATTAACAGTTATTCACGTTTTAATCCATTGTAAACAATTAAACACTCTAAGAAGACAACACTTTCCATTACCCTACCGACAACATATACCATTACACCCCGCAATGTTTGTCGGTGAGGAATCACTTTTAACCCATAAATCATTGCTAGCTTTTTTAAGAGATATTGGTTTTTGTCATGCAATATATCCAGGCATTTCGCAGCGTGACCTCTCAAGAGAGGTCGCTGCTGCAGTGGCTACATTGAGAAGCACTTGCCTCTCGGCCCTTGGACACAAGGGCGCTGATGAGGCATTTGTGCTAGTGCCAAATATTTTTACACATGGTTTTATTATCGAAACCTTTTGTCACCGAATTTTACTATCCATATCACGCCATTGCCACGATTTTATTGGTTATGTTTTTACCCGCGTTAACGCGAGGAATTTTAAGGACCCTATACAGCTACGCACCATATCATTGTTCACATACTTAGTCACTGAAATGGCGCTTTTTGGCCACCAATCGGCCCTTGTGCCATTAAGACCTACACATAATCATCATGCTTCACTTCACTTTCATAATTTTAATAAATATATGTCTTACGCACCTCCAGAGCGCAGAATCTTAGGCCCTTTTACAGCCAATGGTCCTTGCACTACTAAACAACATATATCATCATCATAATCATCATCATTGGGTAGTTAGATTCGGTTATAGCGGAGATGCATGGCTGGCATCTCCAAGTGTTCACTAATCAACCTTGTAGTGTCCCCTTGTTGGGCTTGGTGGTGGGTGGCCGCCATCGCCGCCGAACTTTATAGTATTTTTACGGCAAAAGCTTTTCTCCCCTTCCTGATCGCTCCCTAAAAAGGTGGTGCACCGAAGACACTTTTCTGCATAACACACCAAAGCCGACATTCTAAAAGTACTATGTAATCTACAGTCCAAACTAAAAGAAGACAGTCCGAGCCATTTCACCTTCCCTCGTTTCCAAAACTCTTACAGAAGCAATAGGCCCAAGTTAAAAAGTGACAAAGATGGGAAGTGGCGATCTCCTTCTGGAGGTTCGTGACAAGGTGGTGGTGAAAACATATTTATTTATTTATTTACATGAAATTTTCTGCGGAGAAGCTCCGAGTAGTCGGACATACTTGGCTTGCGGTGGGGGGGCCCTTAGTCCAGGGCTCCACTTGCAGCAGCTGCTCTGCGGGCCCGGTTGATCAGGCTCAACTGATCTTCCAGGTCCTCGCTGGCCAGCAGCTCCTCCCATCGCTCCGCTGTTGGTTTTGTACTGGTTTTAAGGCTGTAATGGCCTGACACTCCCACGTGACGTGGTACAGAGTGGCTTTAGCTCAACACCATGGGCAGAGAAGAGAGTATGCCGAGGGGTGCATTTTACTCAAGATGTGCAAATTTGGAAACGTGCCGGTTTGAATTTGCCTCCAGCTGACCGATTCCTCTTTATTTAGTGTTCGGTGTGGTAGCGAATAAGCTTTCCGAAGTCCTCTGTAATGGTTTAGGATGGCCCAATAGTCGCAAGGGACCGGAACGAGTTCCTCAGTGGCGGAGGGTGAAGGTGCTCGGCTCGCATATCCTCGAGCTACCCTATCCGCTGCCTGATTCCCTCCAGTCCCGTGTGGCCCGGAGTCCATATAATCCGATGCCAAATTCTGAGTGGATATGTAGTGGAATGCTCGCCAAAGTCTGTAACGCTCATGATGAGGCTGAGAGTGGGTTGGCTGATGCGCCCCTGTAGGTAGTTGCGGCAAGCTGCTTGAGAGTCCGTGAGAACTGTCAGCGACCTTCGTTGTCTGTAGCCGAGGGCGAGAGCGAGCGCGATGGCAGTTTCTTCAGCATCGGTGATGTTGCGGCACCGCACGGAAGCGCTGGTACGTTCTGTGAGTGTGTGGTCCACGACTGTGGCTACAGCCTTATTGTTTGCATGGTCGTAGTTGGCGGCGCCAACATAGTACGTAGTGTTTCTGTGTGCAAAAGTTCGCTCGAGGGCTTCCACTCTGGCTTCCCTCCGGCCCTGATGTAGTCGGGGATCCATATTGCAGGGGATGGGAGCGACCTTATAAGTGGCACGAAGTTGGTCCGGAATGGGCTTGCGACGAGCTGCGTCGTGAAACTGACATATGAGGTGTCACAGTGTATAAGCTGCCACTGCCACGGGGGTAAAAGTGTCGCTGTGGGCGTAGGACAAAGTTCTAGCAGCGGAACACCCATTTCCTCACTTAAGTTTCTCAGACGCAAAGAGAACGGCTTTCTCACTGTGGGGCGATTATGGAAGAGGGTGGCAGTGGTCATATCGTTTATAGTTGAATAAGATGGATGCTTGATGTTTGCGCGTACCTTTATAAAATATGTGAAACTGCTATAGGAACGCTGCAGGTGAAGTGACCACTGATTCGACTCTACATAGAGGCTCTGGATCGGACTGGTCCTGAAAGCACCAGTTGCAAGTTTGATACCCAGATGGTGAACGGGGTCTAGGATTTTTAATGCACTTGGCGTTGCGGAATGATAAATTGTAGAGGCATAATCAAGGCGTGACCCGACAAGGCTTTTGTATAACTTCAAGAGGCACTTTCGATCACTACCCCATGTTGTACGTGACAGGAGTTTTAGGACGTTCATCGCTTTCAAACATTTCATTTTGACATATTTAATATGGGGAATAAACGTCAGCTTAGAATGTACAGTGGTTCCCAGGAATTTCTGCTCGCTGCTCACAGAGAGTTGGTCTCCCTCGATCGCAACATTTGGTAGTGGCATTACACCTCGTTTGTTGGAGAAAAGTATGGAAGTACTTTTCTTCGTGTTTATTTTAAAACCATTTTCATCCGCCCATTTAGAGAATTTATTCATTACCCCCGCAGGGGCGCCTGGTAAAGCAGGCGTTTGGTGTGTAGCGACACCACGGACCCGAGCTAACGGGGGAGTTTCTACTCCCTCCCACACCTAGCCGTGCGTGGCTTTGCCGTGTCCGGGGAAAAGGGGATCCTGGGGGTTGGCCGACGCTGGGTGATTGGACCTTTAAGGCCCCCCGGCAGAGGCAACACACCCCTTTGGCCTCGGCTTCACGCAGACAGCACCCCTGGGCTTACCCACCCAGGGGAAATCGGCAGTCGCCTTTTCCTATCCCTCTCTCCCTACATCTTCGTCTTTATCTCTTACTATTTATCTGTCCTGTCTCCTACTCTCTTCCGTTTACTTCCAAACTTCCTGGCGGCTAGGGTTAACCATGTGCAAATAGCCTACCTTTGTCTAGGCGCATTGGGTTATAGTGGCGTTGTACGGCTGGCGTCTGCAGGTTTCAGCATCCGAAAACTTGCAGCGTCCCCTCGTTGGGCTCCGTGGTGGGTGGCCGCCAACGCTACTGAACAACATACAATTAGCATGCACAAAGCATTTCCTTTACTTAGTGATCGTGCCTCCTCAAAGCGGGTAAACACCGAAGATATCAATTTTTTCATCTGGCCAAGACAAACCTTTCCTCATTTTCACGTTATACACTGCGAAAAAACTAACAAGCAAGCCAGAACAGTATCCCCCTTCGTAGTGGCTAGGTCCTTAACCGAAACTCTCAGTGCCGGGTACAAGGTTACCAAAATGGCCAGTGGAGATCTACTCCTTGAAATACGTTACAAATACCAATTCGATAAACTGAATACCCTCACAACGTTTGGAGACACACCCATCAGTATTACGCCACACAGGTCTATGAACTCATCTCGCGGGGTCGTATCGGACGCAGACTTGCTTGACCTGACCAAAGCTGAACTTCTTGAAGGATGGAAAAGCGAGAACGTGACAAACGTACAGCGTATTAAGATAAGAAGAGATCAAAAGGAAATACCAACAAAACACTTAGTACTGACCTTTGCTTCGAGCGATTTGCCGGAAACAATTCAGACTGGGTATACAAAGACATCTCTGAGGCCATATATTCCCAACCCCCGCCGTTGCTTCCAATGTCAGAAATATAGCCACGGCTCGCAAAGCTGTCGTGGCCAGAAAACTTGTGCTCTGTGTGGAGTCGTGGGCCATGCGCCCGACAACTGCGAAACACCTGCACACTGTGTGAACTGTGGTGGTAGTCATGCCGCGTACTCACGTTCTTGTTCTTTCTGGAAAAAAGAAAAAGAGATCATCACTTTAAAGATAAAAGAAAACATTACATTTAAAGAAGCAAGAAAAAGAGTCTCGCCATTTTATGGCCCCACATATGCTGATGCGGTGCGCCAGGGGGCAGTGTCGCACCAGCCCTCGCACCAGCCCCCAGCTAAGGGAAGAGAGGCCGATGGTATACGGTTTTGTTGAAACACATCTCAGGTGTATCGTCTGGTACAGGAGGCCAAACATGCTGCGCTGGGCACTGGTGGAAAACAACCCAGCTTTATTGCACACGTGTACATATATAGGATTTAGAAGGGGCGTGTCTTCAAGCCGCAAACAGATTAGTGCTTCGAGTAAAGCTCAAACAGATACGATGAGCTTTCGTGGCACACGTGGAGCGCTCGGCTCCCAAGATACGATACATCTTCCTCTGTTTGGAAGAAAAACAAGGACAAGGAAAAGAACACAAATGAAAGTTGCCAGGCACACTAGTTCACGGCACTTGCACGAAGTTCTGGTTGTAGGCCAGACGTTGAGGTGCTCGACGTTGTCTGAGCGACCTTCTTGGGGCTGGTGTGGACGAGACACTTGTTGGGGCAATGGGCTGTGCGGGCGTAGACGGAGGTGTGCATTCTGCACGTCGATGTGCTATCGCATTGCTTTGACTAGACTGTACCTCAATGTCGTCGTCGTCGTATTCCTGGTAATTGCGTTGAAAGGGTTCCCGCGTGAGTAGCAGGTGCTGCCGGTTGCGCCTGAGCACAGTGCCGTTTTCTGTTACGACTGTGTACGACCTGGGGTGGCCAGCAGACTTGAGTACTTTAGCTTTCGTCGCCCATGTGCCTTTCTTGATCCGGACCGTATCTCCCGGGCTCAGGTGCGCCAATGGTCTCTTAGAGTGGTCTGTCTGAGGGCGCCGGAGCACCTCGAGCCTGGTGTTGCCTTGAACGTCAGGAATAGTTGTGCGGAGCCGTCGTCCCATCAGCAGCTCAGCGGGTGATGCGCCGCACTCGAGTGGGGTGGTCCTGAAAGCAAGCAATCCCAACCAGATATCTTGTTTTGCTTCACTTGTTTTTTTGAGGATGCGCTTAGTTATTTGCACGCCTTTTTCCGCCAACCCATTAGAGCGGGGGTATCCTGGACTAGACGTTACATGCTTGAAATCATACAGTTGTGAGAACAATGCAAATTCACGACATGAAAATTGAGGGCCATTGTCAGAGCAGACTTCCAACGGAATGCCATGCCTAGCAAAAATCGCGCTTGTTACGTCAATGATTGTTTTGGCCGTGGTATCTTTGAGGAGTTCAACTTCGGGAAAGTTTGTCAGGGCGTCGTAAACACACAGGTACGATCTCCCGCCGAATTCAAAAATGTCAATGCCGACGCGGTACCACGGTTGGTCTGGCACGGGGCGCATCAGTAAAGGCTCTCGAGGCTGGCTATATGCGTATTTTTGCAGATAGAACAGGCCTGCACGAATGATTCTATGTCAGAGTTTATTCCCGGCCAAAAAACTAGTTGTCTTGCCCTGGCCTTGCTCTTGTTGATTCCCAAGTGTCCTTGGTGAATTCTTTCCAGTGTTTCGCCTTTCATGCTGGCCGGAATAACCACTTTGCAGTCTTTGAGCAGGACTCCTCTTACGTTTGATAACTCTCCTTCGAATCGTTTCCACGGCCCCTCCAAGCACTTTCCAGCCTCTAGATCCCTCAGCACGTTACTTAGCTGTTCGTCTCGCGCCGTTTCAGTGGCTAGCCGCCTCCATGTGCCCTCACTAACGAGTGAAGAGACTGTACTCACGGCATGTACTTCTACATCGTTGCTGTCGAGGTCGCAGGCCGTTGTCTTAGTTGTGGCACGTGACAACATGTCGGCCAGGAGGAGCTGCTTCCCTGGAACAAATTTCAATTGAACGTCATAACGCAGCAATCTCAGAAAGAATCTTTGCAACCTAGGAGGCATGTCACCAATCGCCTTCTGGGAGATTGCGATCAAAGGGCGGTGGTCAGTTTCAGCAATAAACTGGCGACCATAGACGAAGTGATTAAACCTTTCACAACCGAACACCACTGCCATAGCCTCTTTTTCAATTTGAGAATAACGTTGTTGTGTTTCAGTAAGCGCTCGCGACGCGTACGCCACGGGCTTCCATGTGTCGTTGTGACACTGCAACAAAGCGGCACCTATTCCGTCTCGGGATGCATCACATGACACTTTTGTGGGTTTAGCCTGATCGAATATCGACAACACGGGCTGTGTGCTGAGGTAGTCACAAAGTGCCGTCCACTCTTTTACGTGGTTATCGGTCCATTCAAAGACTGTATCTTGTCTGATCAAGCTTCTCAAAAGAGTAGTTCTTTGAGATAGTGAAGGAAGAAACTTGCTGAAATAATTGACGACACCCAACATCCTTTGCACCGCGAGCTTGTCTTCTGGGGTCGGCATGTGCAGCATGCAATTAATCAGCGTCGGGCTTGGCCTGATGCCTGCTTTATCGATTACGTCCCCAAGAAACTCGATTTCCTGGACGCCGATACTGCACTTCTCAGGATTGAAAGTCAATCCGGCACGTTCTGCAGCAAGCAACACAGATTTGAGACGTTCATTGTGCTCTTCTACTGACGAACCCCATACCAGAATATCGTCCACGTATATTTTTACGCCGGGAAGGCCTTCGAAAATTTCATTCAGCGTCTTTTGGAACACTTCTGAGGCGGATGATATGCCGAAGGGTAATCGTAAAAAGCGGTAACGACCAAATGGGGTAGAGAACGTGCAAATCCGTGATGTAGAGTCATCTAAGGGGATTTGGTGAAATCCAGAGTTAGTGTCCAAGCGGGAGAACACAGTTGCACCAGCTAGCTCGGCTTCTAAATCCTCTCGTCGCGGCATCATGTAGTGCTCCCTTTTTATGCACTCATTGATTTTCCTAGGGTCTATACAGAGGCGAATTTTCCCGTTCTTTTTCCGAACGATCACAAGGGGACTCACCCAGTCAGTAGGTTCGGTGACTCTCGTGATGATTCCGGCGTGCTCCATCCTATCGAGCTCGTCCCGTAGTGGTTCATTCAGGGCCAACGGTACACGTCGCACTGGTTGAATGACTGGCACCGTGTTGTCTTGAAGCACCATGTGATACACTTTCTTCACGCAGCCAGTTCCTGTGAAAAGATGACGAAAATCTTTCACAAGTTCTTCGCGGCCGTCCTTTGATACGCTGTGAACGCGTGAGAGCAATCCGAGGCGTTCGCTTGCTTGTAGGCCCAGTATAGCTTGGCGACCTTTGCGTACGACAAAAAAATCTAGAGGAATAGCTTGGTCACCGAGCGTCGCTTCCGTACGGATGACTCCAAGATGCTTGATTGTGTCTCCACCGTATGAATGTAGCACCACGCTACTCTGCTTCATTTCAGGGCTTGGGTGCATCCTATTGTATATTCTAACGGGCAGCAAGTTGGCCTGAGACCCGGTATCTACTTTAAGTTCAACCGAAACGTTGTTTACGGTCATTCGAACCGTCCAATCACGTTGGCTTGTTACTCCTCTTGTCGATACCTCTAAAATGCTGAAGTCATCTTCGTGATCTTGAATTTCGCCAACCAGCGCCGAGGACCTGCAGCAAATTGCAAAATGGTTCCTCTTTTGGCATTTTCTGCAAGTTCTTCCGAACGCGGGACAGTTTCCAGGCTGATGTGTGCGACCGCACTTGGAGCACGTGTACATGCTCACTTGCGCATTTTTGGTGTTCGGGCCTGCTTTGCGAACGGCGTCTACTTGCTTTTGACCTCGTTCCCAGGTTTCTTGGCGAAGCGCTGATGCTTCGGCTGCCTTGCAGACGTGCTCAGCCTTCTGCAGTGTTAGTTCGCAATCCCTGAGCAGCTTTTCTCTGACTCTGTCGTCGTTGGTTCCGTACACAATCTGGTCTCGGACCATGGAATCCAGAAGCGTGCCGAAATTGCATGCTCGGGCCTGTTTCTTCAAGTCCCGCGAAAAGTGCTCGAATGGCTCACCTTGGCTTTGCACTCTTTTCCGAAATACGTAGCGTTCGTGTACTTCGTTAGTCTGCAACGTGAAATATTCGTCGAATTTCTTGATGACTGTCGCGTAGTCAGCCTTGTCTTCTCCTTCCGTGAAGCTCAGCGTATTAAATATCTCGATGGCGTCTTCACCTGCTACGCTGAGAAGGAGTGCTGTCTTTGAGGACACCGATCGCTGCACGAATGTGGGCGTGGGTTCGAATCCCACTTCTGACACCATGTATCGTCTGGTACAGGAGGCCAAACATGCTGCGCTGGGCACTGGTGGAAAACAACCCAGCTTTATTGCACACGTGTACATATATAGGATTTAGAAGGGGCGTGTCTTCAAGCCGCAAACAGATTAGTGCTTCGAGTAAAGCTCAAACAGATACGATGAGCTTTCGTGGCACACGTGGAGCGCTCGGCTCCCAAGATACGATACATCAGGGACATGGAACAACCTCCGAACAATCCGGACTACGCGTGGGAATATTGTAATAGAACAGAAGGCAGCAGAAAGGGAGGTGGTATTGAGGCATTCATTCATAAAAGTACAGACTGGCAAAGGGTCAAGCAGGAGTGCAAGGAACATTTATGGCTAAAAGGGAAAGTGGCAGGTCAAATGACACTCCTTGGTTTCGTGTACTTGTGGACGGGAGCAAAGGCCAGAGAGGAAAACCAGACAATGGTAGAGTGTATATCAAAAGACATTCAGCAGTTAGGAAGAGAGTGCGAGATAATTATACTATGAGACATGAATGCGCACATAGAAGATATAGATGGGTATACCGACCCGACAGGCAAAATGATCATGGATATGTGTGAAAGGCTTGATTTGATCATTTGCAACAGTACCGAGAAGTGTGAAGGGCAAATAACATGGGAGGTAGGAAGGCTTCAGTCGACGATAGATTATGCACTGATGTCACATAGGATGTATGATAAGCTCAGGGGAATGCACATAGATGAAGGTGGCTCCAGAAGTCTGGGTAGCGATCACAAACGTATCAAGCTAAGTTTTGGAAGAGCAGTGAAAGTGGGAAGGAGACAAGATGAGCAACTACAGGAAAATTTTTATCCGGAAAGGCAAATTGAAATAGCAACTAAACAAATTGAGAAAGTAATCACAGAGAATAATAAGACAGTGTGGACATACACGAATCTAATTAGACTCTTTGAGCTAGAGCTTGCTAAGACGCGTAACAAGTCACCCCAGAAAAGAAGACACAAACCCAAAAATTGGTGGGATGAGGAAGTTAAGAGAGCCATAGCAAAACGTCAGGAAGCCTCTAGGGAACACAGACATGCTAAGCAGCGGGGTGAACCGACAGATGACGTTGAAAGAAAATGGGCAACCTTTCTAAGCTGTAGGAGGGATGCATACCTTCTGATCAATGAAAAGATTAGAAGGAAGGGAGCTCAGTGGCTGGGAGAAGTACATAAAAAAGATAGAAAGGCAGCTGCGAAATTTTGGAACCATCTAAACTCCCTAAGAAATGAGACGAGCCTAGATCAGAGATTTATAACTACAGCCCAAGGTGCTAGGCTAGAAGGGGACGAAGCTATTGAATATATAAGAACAAAAGTGACAGAAAAATTTCAACAAAGAAGTACTTTATGCACCACAATAGACAAGCACGAGTCAAGTGGAGCAATGGCTCCATTTTCACAACAAGAGTGGGTAAGGGCTGAGAAAAGGGTTCCTAGTAGTACATCAACAGGCCCAGATGGCATTCCAATTAGGCTGATAAAGACATTAGGTCTGAAGTCTAAGCAGGCTTTGAGAGAGGCAGTGAGCACAATAATAATCGATGGTGAAGTTCCCGATGGATGGAAACTTAGCAGGATGAGCATGATCTATAAAAGAAAGGGGGACGAAGCTGACATAAACAACTACCGTCCTATAACAGTGACATCAGTGGTCTACAGGCTGGCGATGCAGATTATAAAGGAAAGACTGCAGGCATGGATAGAAGATGAGGGGCTGCGGGGGGAACTGCAGAATGGGTTTCGGAAACACAGGAGGTTGGAAGACAATCTGTTCTCACTGACGCAGTGCATAGAAATAGCAGAAAAGGAACACAGGCCCCTGTGGCTAGCATTTTTGGATATCAAGGGAGCGTACGATAGCGTGGTTCAAGAGGAATTGTGGGGAATACTGGACACACTAAGCGTGGAACATGTAGTCACTAATCTTTTAAAGGGTATCTATAAAGGTAACAAGGTAGTTATAAAGTGGGAAAAACAGGTATCCAAGCCTGCAGAGGTAAAACGGGGGCTTAGGCAGGGGTGCCTCCTGTCATCCTTATTATTCATCATGTACCTACAAGGATTAGAGGCAAAATTAGAGGGAAGTGGACTGGGCTTCAACCTCTCTTTAGTCAAACAAGGAAAACTCATTGATCAGGCACTACCAGCATTAATGTACGCAGATGATATAGTGCTAATGGCCAACAACAAGGAAGATTTGCAGAGATTGATGGACATCTGCGGTAATGAGGGAGATAGGTTAGATTTCAGATTCAGTAAGGAAAAATCAGCAGTCATGATTTTCAATGACAACGAAGGTAGTGAGCTTAGAATTCAGGAGGTCACGCTAGAGATAACAGATAAATACAAATATCTGGGCGTGTGGATAAGCAATGGGACCGAGTATCTGACGGAACACGAAATATACGTGACGACTAAAGGTAACAGGAATGCAGCAGTCATGAAAAATAGGGCACTGTGGAATTACAATAGGTATGATGTTGTGAGAGGAATATGGAAAGGGGTAATGGTTCCTGGGCTGACGTTCGGCAATGCGGTCTTGTGGATGAGATCAGAAGTTCAAGCAAGATTATAAATTAAGCAACGTGGAATAGGTAGGCTTGCTTTAGGAGCTCACGGGAATACACCAAATCAGGGAGTACAAGGTGATACGGGATGGACATCATTTGAGGGCAGGGAAGCTAGCAGCAAGATAAAATTTGAGAAGCGATTGAGAGAAATGGGGGAAGAGCGTTGGGCTAGGAAGGTTTTCAGCTACTTGTACATGAAGAATGTCGATACAAAATGGAGGAAGCGAACCAGGAAGTTGACTGGTAAGTACTTAGAAAACAGCAGGTGGCCAAACCAAAAAGAACTATCGGTTAAGAAGAAAGTGAAGGAAACGGAGACTGACATGTGGAGAATGGGCATGATTAAGAAGTCCGCACTACAGGTCTATCGAACGTTTAAGCAGGAAATTGCCAAGGAAAGGATCTATGATAATACTCGGGGTAGTTCTCTACTGTTTGAGGCCAGAACGGTAGTACTGCGAACCAAGACATATCGGGCCAAATACGAAGGGGTAGACACAGTATGCAGTGCGTGTGGAGAGGAAGAAGAAACTGCCGAACACTTGATAATGTTCTGTAAAGTGCTTCACCCTATAATTCAGGATGATGGCGCAGAGTTTTTCAAAGCACTGGGGTTTGGGGACCGGGAGGGCAAAATAAACTTTAAGCGGGTAGACTTCACTAGAAGGAGGTTATCTGATTGGTGGCTAAAGTCAAGGCGCGAGTGAAAATTAAACTCTTCACTGCAAAGTACGAATCCTCAAACTCTTTTTTAAGGAAAAAAAATAAAGATAGTTTTTTGTTCATTAGATTTTACGGCTTGGTGGCGCTAGCCACCGCCCGATCTAAAAGGTACAGCCATATCCATCCATCCATCCATCGCCACTCCTTCGGCCTGCGCAGAGCAAGCCATTGGCTGTGGCGCCTGCCCCCAAGGCGGCAGTAGTTGAGTCTACTCCGCCTACTATTGAACAGAGACCAGGGACTCCAGGGTCCTCGGGTCTCAAGGCCTCACCTCGCCAGGCGAGGCGCAAGCTTCGAAAAACCAGCTCGCATGAGCGGGCATCCAGTGCCTCCGAGGAGGCAATGGATACGGCGGCAACCCTGGTGCCAAAAGAGCGGCGCGGCTCTCAAGAGCGCGCCAAGAAAACCAAAAACACAAAAAAGAAGTTAACTTCTTTGGCGCAAACAATACGGAAAAAAGGAAAAAAGAAGGCGAGGAAAGAAACAGATTGACGCCAAGTTTTACTGAAGAAAACCAAAAAGCTCATAACAGGGCCTGATAGTAGCCCTGCTACTTGAGCTCGACCTTTCAGCTTAAACAAGTCACTCCCTTAACGTACACACAGCACTACTTTACTTCCATTATGGAAACACAAATTATACATTGGAACGTCAGAGCCTGCTTAAAAACCTCGACGACGTCCAAGGGCTTTTATACAAACACTCACCTCAAGTGCTGTGTGTACAGGAAACACATCTGAAATCCCCCAATACAAATTTTTTACGTGCTTACGTCATATACCGAAAGGACCGAGATGATGCTGTGGCATCATCCGGTGGCGTAGCCATTATTATTAACCAAGGAGTAGCGTGTACACATTTACCACTCCAGACATCCTTTGAGGCGGTGGCTGATCGAGCGGTACTTTTAAACAGACTCGTCACCATCTGCTCTTTTTATGTATAACCGTCTTGAAAGGCGTGAATTTCAGTCTTTAATAGATGAACTGCCTGAACCCTATTTGCTTCTTGGGGACCTAAATGCACATAGTGGGCTGTGGGGCGATTCTCGCTCTGATGCATGAGGTCGTCTCATTGAACAATTTCTCTTCTCTTCCGGTGCCTGTTTGTTGAATAGGAAAGAGCCAACATGCTATAACGTTGCCAACAAAACTTACTCGTCTATCGACCTCAGCATCGTATCACCTTCACTTCTACCCCTACTCAAATTGAAAACCAGAAATAATCTATATGGTAGTGACCATTTTCCTGTAGTGCTGAGTTCACAAACAACATATGAGGGTCCTCTACACGTTCCCAAATGGCTGATAAACAAAGCAGACTGGGAACAGTTCCACAACGCTACACATTTGAGTTGGACAGACGTATGTAGGTTAAACATAGATGAAGCTGTGCAGTACTTCACAGCTTTTCTAACTGACGCAGCAGTCAGGTGCATACCGCAAACATCTGGAATGCCCGGCAAACAACACGTCCCATGGTGGAACACAGAGTGTCGTAATGCGCGAAAGGAACAGAACAGGGCATGGAGATTGCTTCGTAACTCACCAACAGTCGAAAATCTTGACACCTTCAAGAAAATAAAGTCTCAAGGAAGGAGAACGCGTCGGCAGGCCAGAAGAGAAAATTGGCACAAGTGTTTGTCAGAGATAAATTCATATACACAAGAGGCCAAAGTCTGGAACATGGTTCGAAGGGTAGCAGGAAGAAAAGTACACTCACTTCCACTCGTAAACACTCAAGGTGATACCTTGGAAGATCAGTCAAACTTCCTCGGGGCACATTTTGAACGGGTATCCAGCTCGTCCCACTATACTGACACTTTCCAAAAATACAGAACAAGAATAGAAAAACAGAAACTCGAACGCAAATCCACTAGATATGAGGCATATAACCAAGCTTTCAGTCTAGCGGAGCTCCGAACATCTCTAAACTCCTGCAGTACTTCTGGCCCAGGTTCTGACCGTGTGGTGTATGAAATGTTAATAAACCTACCAGCCGAAACACGAAAAACCTTACTTTGTTTGTACAAATGATGTGGTTTTCTGGCACTATCCCTACCTCCTGGAAAGAGGCTATTATTATTCCCATTTTGAAACAGGGCAAGGACCCTTCTTTACCTTCAAGTTATAGGCCTATTGCACTTACAAGTTGCTTGTGCAAAGTATTCGAAAAAATGATAAACTGCCGACTTGTACATATCCTTGAAACAAACCATTTGCTCGACCCATTTCAGTGCGGGTTTCGAGAAAGTAGATCCACCACAGACCACCTTGTTCGTATTGAGGCACAGATCAGAGACGCCTTTGTCCATAAACAATATTTCCTCTCTGTGTTCCTCGATATCGAAAAGGCTTATGATACTACATGGCGTTACGGAATTCTAAGAGACCTGTCCCACCTTGGTGTGCGCGGAAGAATGTTTCATATAATCGAAAGTTACCTGTCAAACCGGACATTCCGTGTCCGTCTGGGCAGTGTGCTCTCCCAAACATTTGTCCAGGAAACAGGCGTGCCACAAGGTGGTGTGCTTAGTTGCACACTCTTTATTATTAAAATGAATTCTTTGCACTTGTCCATTCCCCGCAATATGTTCTATTGTACATATGTCGACGACGTTCAGCTTGGCTTCAAGTCATGCAACTTGGCCATGTGTGAGCGGCAGGTTCAGCTGGGCTTAAACAAGGTCTCCAATTGGGCAGATGAAAACGGATTTCGACTTAACCCACAAAAAAGCACGTGTGTCTTGTTCTCTCGAAAGAGAGGCATGCGCTCGAAACCTGACATTCGACTGAACGGGCAACGTCTTTCCGTCAAAGCCGAGCATAAATTCTTAGGCTTAATCTTGGACAATAAGTTGACCTTCGTACCGCACATCAAGTATTTAAAAACAAAATGTTTAAAAGCCGTGAATGTTATAAAAGTGTTGTCACGTACTACGTGGGGTAGTGATAGGCAATGCCTCATGAACCTCTATAGAACCTTATTCGTACCCGCTTAGATTATGGGGCCGTTGTCTATCAGTCTGCCACTCAAAGTGCCTTGAAGATGCTGGACCCCGTGCACCATTTGGGCATCCGCCTTTCTACGGGTGCTTTTCGCACCAGCCCCGTAGAAAGTCTTTACGTTGAGTCAAATGAGTGGTCGCTTCATCTGCAGAGAACTTACATGTCCTTTGTTAATTTTCTTAAGGTGAAAGCAGACAAGAAGCACCCCTCGTACTCTACAATTAATGATTTGTCGAGCTCAACTCTGTTTAGAAACAGGCCTTCGATGAGGCAGCCCTTCTCAGTTCGCCTGAAGTGTCTAGCTGAAGAAACTGAAGTGTCACTTGAACACAGTTAAATGGCTCCTGTAGCATACCCGCCACCGTGGCAGTGGCAGACTATAGACTGCGATGTGTCTTTCCTAGAGGTTACAAAATATGAACCTATTGCTTATATCCGAACATACTTTCTGGAACTTCAACACAAATACACATGTCCTGAGTTCTTCACAGATGCCTCCAAGACTAACTCCTCTGTGTCCTACGCTGCTGTCGGCCCATCCTTTTCGGATGCTGGCCCTCTACATCCACGCACAAGTATCTTCACAGCGGAAGGTTACGTGATACTGGTGGCAACTAAACACATCAAACAATTACAAATACAAAAAGCAGTAATCCCCGCAGGGGCGCCTGCGCAAGTAGGCGTTTGGTGTGTAGCGACACCACGGACCCGAGCTAACGGGGGAGTTTCGACTCCCTCCCACGCCTAGCCGTGCGTGGCTTTGCCGTGTCCGGGGAAAAGGGGATCCTGGGGGTTGAGCCGACGCTGGGTGATTGGACCGTTAAGGCCCCCCGGCAGAGGCAACACACCCCTTTGGCCCCGGCTTCACGTAGACGGCACCCCTGGGCTGACCCACCCAGGGGAAATCGGCAGTCGCCTTTTCCTATCTCTCTCTTCCTATATCTTAGTCTTTTCTCGTCTTTAAATCTGTCCTGTCTTCTTCTCTCTTCCATTTACTTCCGATTTTTCATGGCGGCAAGGGTTAACCCTGTGTGGCTATCCTGCCTAGGATAAACCATATTCGGTTATAGCAACGGCGTACTGCTGGCGAAGGGCAGGCTTGTTCACATGTTCTGCCGCGTCCCCTTGTTGGGCTCCGTGGTGGGTGGTAGGCGCCGATGCCGAAGAAGCCAATTTTTCATGGGACCTCAAAACCCCCCTGTAACTGATCGTGCTCCGAAAAGAGTACGCACCGATGCATCATCTTTGTTTTTCCCTCAAAACATTGAAACATTTCCAAAATACCATGTCCTTCACTGCGAGCAATCATCAACCAAAGCCAGAGCAATATCACCTTTTCTAGTGGCCAAGTGCCTTAAAGACACCATTGGAACCGGCTATAAGGCCTCAAAGATGGCAAGTGGGGACATTCTCCTCGAACTAAAAGACAAGGAACAGTACGACAAACTCTCACACCTCGTAGCCTTTGGCAATATCCCTGTATCAGTTACTGCACATCGTACCATGAACACAGTGAAGGGCGTAGTATCCGATGAAGACCTTAAGACACTAAGTGAAGAGGAACTCCTAGACGGATGGAAAGACCAAGGCATATTACATGTGCAGCGCATAAAAATCAGACGCAACAACACTGAAACCGCAACAAAGCACCTAATACTTACATTCAATTCAAGCATCCTACCTAAAACAATCGAGACCGGCTACGTAAAACTTTCTGTGCGACCGTATGTTCCTAACCCGAGACGTTGTTTTAAATGCCAGCGATTTGGACACGGATCTCAGACCTGCCGAGGTCAGCTGACTTGTGGCAAATGCGGCATAACAGGTCACGAAACTGATAAGTGCCAAAACGATGAGGTACACTGTGCAAACTGCAAAGGCAGCCATGCCGCATATTCCAGAGCGTGCCCAGCCTGGAAGAGAGAAAAAGAAATTATCACCATAAAAGTTAACGAAAATATAACGTTCCGTGAAGCACGACAGAGAGTTTCACCTTCATTCGCACTAAGAGCCTCCTTCGCTGAAGTGGTGCAACGAGGGGCGGCACCACAACGGCCCTTGGTGGCTACCTGGACCATGCCTAGCGTGGCCAGGTCAGAGCCACCTGCCCCTCTGGCGGGAACAGCCAGCGCTGCCCTGCCCGCAGCAAACCAGTCCACACCGGTGGCCTCTGCAAGCCCTGGCAGCAGCCAGGGCAACAAGGAGGCTAAGGAGGTCCCAACAACCTCTTGCCCGGTGGGGTCAAAGACTTCGTCGACTGAGGCGAAGTCTACGCTACACACAGATCGCTCTTTGGAGCGGGTGTCCAGTGCCTCGCAGGAGGCAATGGACACCACCACTAGCCAAACAGCCATGCAGGCCTCTGGGTCTGCAGTTTTCGGGCCACCTGCCAAGGCAGAGGGCCCGAAGTCTCTCACAACCGCACGCGGGCACCGCGAGCGGGCGTCCAGCGTCTCTTCCGAGATGATGGACACAACACAAAGTGTATCGGCGCCTCAGACGCCGAAAGATTGGCGTGGCTCTAAGGAGCCTGCCAAAAAAGAAAAACCACGCATTAGGGGACCTGAAAAGGCCTCCTAAGCTAAGGTTGTCTACTTCGACGCACAGCACAAAAACTCACTCAAAATGGCTACACAAATAATGCACTGGAATGCTAGGGGTCTTCTCCACAATCTTGATGACATTACAGAACTTTTACATAAACACAATCCCAAGGTGCTGTGCATCCAAGAGACACATCTGAAGCCATCTCAAACAAACTTTCTTAGACAATATGCCGTGTTCCGCAAGGATCGGGATGAGGCAACTGCTTCATCCGGCGGTGTAGCTATAATAGTACAAAAATCCGTGCCTTGCCGACCTCTTATTCTTCAGACGGCACTCGAAGCAGTGTCAGTCCGCGTCATTCTATTTGACAAACTAGTCACTGTGTGTTCACTATACATACCACCAAGCTACAAACTTAACCGCACAGATTTTCATCACCTCATTGACCAGCTGCCGGCACCCTACATTGTTGTTGGTGATCTCAATGCTCACAACACTCTGTGGGGGGATGCCCGGTGCGATGCGAGAGGCCGACTGATAGAGCAATTCCTCCTGTGCTCCGGAGCATGCCTCTTCAATAAAAAACAGCCTACCTATTACAACATTCATCACAACTCATACTCATCGATAGACTTGGCGCTTGGTTCTCCCTCTCTCTTTACCGAGTTAGAATGGAACGTGGTCATGAATTCGTACGGCAGTGACCACTTTCCTGCTATGTTAAACTTGACATTATCGCATGAGGTTCCTCCTCATATTCCCAAATGGAAAATAGCATCCGCTGACTGGGAGAAATTTCAAGAATTGACACTTTTACCTCGTGACTTTATCACAAATTGTGACATTGATTGCGCAGTAGCATTCTTCAGTGCGTTTATTCTGGATGCTGCTGAAAAGTGTATCCCGCAAACAAATGGGCACTCGTGTAAACGACGTGTTCCCTGGTGGAACGATGACTGTAGAGAAGCGCGTAGGAAACAAAATAAAGCCTGGGGCATCCTGCGCCGATATCCAAACGCAGAAAACCTCGTCGAATTTAAAAAAGTGAAATCACTGGGTAGGCGAACACGACGTCAGGCAAGAAGGGAGAGTTGGGTCAAGTTTCTCTCCGGCATTAACTCCTACACCAATGAAAAGAAAGTCTGGAGCAGCCTCAGAAGTCTTAAGGGGCAGCAAGCATATCCTCTGCCTTTAGTGAGTCAAGGGAACACACTGGAGGACCAGGCCAACAGCCTTGGCAAGCACTTTGAGCGCATTTCCAGTTCTGCGCACTACTCAAAATCTTTCTTAAAACATAAAGAAATGACAGAACGGAAAACATTAGAGTTGAAGTCCAAAACAAACGAACAGTATAATACTCCATTTAAAATTGCCGAACTTAGGACGGCCCTCAATGCGTGCCACAGCACAGCGCCGGGACCAGACAGAATTATGTATGACATGCTCAAACACCTTCATGATGACACCGAAATCAGTTTACTTGCTCTGTATAACACTATCTGGGCTGCTGGGTACCTGCCGTCTACGTGGAGGGAGGCCATTGTTGTTCCTATTCTAAAGGAAGGCAAGGACCCCTCTTCAGTTACAAGTTACCGTCCAATAGCCCTTACGAGCTGCCTGTGCAAGGTGTTCGAGAAAATGATAAACAAAAGACTTATGCATTTTCTAGAAACCAACAAACTTCTTGACCCCTTTCAATGTGGTTTTAGAGAGGACCGATCTACTACAGACCATCTCATACGCATTGAAGCATACATCCGCGATGCGTTCATCCACAAACAGTACTGTCTCTGTGTGTTTCTTGACATGGAAAAAGCATATGACACCACATGGCGCTACGGCATCCTTAGAGATCTGTCAGACATTGGTATTCATGGCAATATGTTGAATATCATAAAGAGCTACTTATCCGAGCGAACATTCCGTGTTCGTATTGGGAATGTCTTGTCCAGGCCGTTTATTCAAGAAACGGGAGTACCCCAGGGTGGTGTCCTGAGTTGCACCCTCTTTATTATAAAAATGAATTCATTACGACTCTGCATTCCACATAACACATTCTATTCAATGTATGTGGATGATATCCAGGTAGGCTTTAGGTCATGTAATCTTGCAGTGTGTGAGCGGCATGTCCAGCTTTGTCTGAACAAAGTATCCAAGTGGGCTGACCAAAACGGGTTCAGGTTAAGTCCAGAGAAGAGCACCTGTGTGCTCTTTTCTGGAAAGAGAGGCCTCCACCCAAATCCCGAAATTGACTTGCTTGGCCAGCGGTTACCTGTAGAGGCCGAGCATAAATTTCTAGGCCTAATTTTGGATTCTAAACTCACATTTACATCACACATCAAGTATATTAAAAACAAATGTATAAAAACAATGAACATTCTGAAAGTACTCTCACGCACATCATGGGGGAGTGACCGAAATTGTTTGATCAATCTCTACAAAAGCCTCGTTCGAACGCGCCTGGATTATGGGGCAATAATATATCAGTCTGCCACCCCAAGTGCTCTGAAAATGCTTGACCCAGTCCACCATTTGGGCATCCGTCTGTCTACGGGAGCTTTTCGCACTAGTCCCGTGGAGAGTTTGTATGTCGAATCCAATGAGTGGTCATTGCACCTGCAAAGAACATACATGTCTTTTATATACTATTTAAAAACGAACGCAGACAAAGAACACCCTTCACACACGACTATCAATGACTTGTCAAGTTGTACGCTTTTCGAGAACCGTCCTTCGTTTCAACAGCCTTACTCACTTCGTGTGAGGAGCCTCGCTGAACAAACGGGTGTGCCACTTATTGAACACAGTCTGATGGCTCCCGTTCCATGTCTGCCGCCGTGGCAGTGGCAGCCCATAGACTGTGATACATCATTTGTTGAAGTTACGAAGCATGCGCCTATAGCACATATACACACTCACTTTCTCGAATTGCAGCACAAATACAACTGTCCTGAATTCTTTACGGATGCTTCCAAGTCTGATAGTGGCGTGTCCTATGCTGCCGTTGGTCCATCCTTTTCAGATTCTGGCATTCTCCACCCTAATTCAAGCATATTCACAGCGGAGGCCTATGCTATACTTGTGGCCGCTAAACATATAAAGGAACTAAAGCTACAACGTGCGATAATATTCACCGACTCTCTGAGTGTTATAAAAGCTTTGAAGACCCTCAAAAAACATAAAAATCCTGTCTTTTTGATGCTTTACTCTCTTCTGTGCACCATATACTCGCTCAAAAAACAAGTTGTATTGTGCTGGGTGCCAGGGCACCGCGAAATCCGGGGAAATGTGTTAGCGGACCAACTGGCTGCCTCAGCTAAGGACAACGCTAACACTAATGCATCTATGGCTGTCTCTGCGTTAGAACTCAAACAATTCGTAAAACAGAAGCTCAGGGCGCACTGGCAGCTTTCATGGGATAAGCAAACGCGAAATAAATTACATGTTATCAAACCGAGCCTTGGAACTTGGCCGTCAATATCAAGGTCACGCCACACTCAAGTAATACTCACAAGACTACAAATAGGACACACCCATAGCACTCATTCACACCTTTTGTCTGGTGGTGATCCTCCCGTGTGTGACAGATGTGGTGACCCACTCAGCGTTCTTCATATTTTAATTGAATGCAAGGAATTGGATGCTCTTAGACAAAAACACTTTCTACTTCTTCACCGACATCAAATGCCACTGCATCCGTCAATGTTTATAGGTAAAGAGCCTGTTTTTAAGCACAAATCATTGCTCGCATTTTTAAAAGATATAAATAATTTTCATGTCATATCTCCAGGAAATCCGTAGCACGACCTCCAAGTGGAGGTTGCTGCTGCGGTAACTACATTAAAAAGCACCTGCCTGGCGTCCCTTGGACACAAGGGTCGTTGACAAGGCAGTTGTGCTATTATCCTTTTATGATTTTATTACTATGACCGTCTATCATTCATCCTCACTTCAAGTGTCACGTCATGCTCATGATTTTTTTTTTTTTTTTTTTTTTTTTTTTTTACCTGCCTTGGAGCGCGGAATTTTAGGCCACTATACAGCCACGTAACATTATCATTGCTCACATCCCTAAATACCATTGTTATACACTGACAAATATTACACTTTTATAATTTTTATGGCGCTCTTTGGCCAAACATGGCCCTTGCGCCAATAAAACCAATATAATAATAAAAAGCAGTAATTTATACAGGCTCCCTCAGTGTGGTAACGGCTCTGCACAGTCTTAAAAAACAAAAAAACCCAGTCCTTGTCTCACTTTACTCCATTTTGTGCACACTCTACACACACAAACAACATGTTGTAGTGTCCTGGGTGCCAGGGCACCGTGAGATCCAAGGCAACGTGAGGGTGGATCAGCTCGCTGCATCCGTCCAGAAGAGCACCGCCATTACATCCATATCAATCCCGGCCCTTGATCTTAAGCCGTCTCTCAAACGAAACTTTAGGGACTACTGGCAGAGCAAGTGGGATACACACACACAAAACAAACTACACGTTATCAAGCCACACCTTGGCCATTGGCCACCAGTATCAAAATCACGTCTAACAGAGGTAACATTAACAAGACTCAGAACAGGACACACAAACACGACACACACACATCTTTTATCCGGTGGTGATCCACCATTGTGTGATAAATGTGGTGATGCATTAACAGTTCTTCACGTTTTAATTCAATGTAAACAGTTAGACACTCTAAGAAGACAACACTTTCCATTACCCTACCGACAACATATACCTTTACACCCTGCAATGTTCGTTGGTAGGGAACCGTTTTTTAGTCATAAATCATTGTTAGCGTTTTTTAAGGAAATTCATAATTTTCATATCATATACCCGGGCATACCATAGCACGACCTCTCTAGAGAGGTTTTTGCTGCGGTGGCTCTACAGGAAAGCACTTGCCTCACGGCCCTTGGACGCAAGGGTATGAACGAGTGAGGTACTTGTGCTAGTGCCATACATGTCCACCATCGTTTTTCATTATCACTAACTTTTGTCACCTATTCAAATCACACACACCTTTCACGACATGGTCATGATTTTATTACTTGTATGTTTTTACCCGCCTTATTGCGAGGAATTTCATGGCCCTTATACAGCCGGTAATCACAATCATTGTCCACATTCTTTGTCCCATGAACTGGCGCTCTTTGGCCATCAAATGGCCCTTGCGCCAAAAAACACTATATATAAATTTATTCAGTCCAAGCTGCACTTGTCGTTCGCAGGTAGACATATTGCATGGTTTGAAACTCATCTGCACATCATCAACATACACGGAATAAAACATCGCGCTTGGAATGACTGACTGCAGGTAGTTCATTTTTACAAGAAAGAGTGTGCAACTATGCACGCCCCCTTGCGGAACACCAGTCTCTTGGGTAAAAGCTCTAGAGAGAGCATTTCCCACTTTTACGCGAAAGGTTCGGTTAGACAAATAACTTTTAATTGTGTTTAGCATGTTCCCACGGATGCCCATGGTGGCAAGATCGCGGAGAATCCCGAACCGCTATGTGGTGTCGTACGCCTTCTTTAAGTCTAGGAATACCGAAAGTACGAACTGCCTATGAATAAATTCATCTCTGATGTGTGTCTCTATGCGAACAAGGTGGTCTGTTGTCGACCTCCCCTCTCTGAAACCACACTGAAGGGGGTCTAGTATACTGTTACTTTCTAGAAAGTGGATTAAGCGCCGGTTTATCATTTTCTCATACAGTTTGCATAGACAGCTTCTTAGCGCTATTGGCCTGTAGCTGGCGGCCAAGGACGGATCTTTGCCTTGTTTAAGTACTGGGATGACTATAGCTTCTTTCCATGACAATGGAATATACCCAGCTGCCCACATGATATTGAAGAGAGTTAGGAGTTTTTTTTAGTGCTTCGGGGTGAAGGTACTTGACCATTTCGTATGTTATGCCCGCAGGAGCGCCTGCGCAAGTAGGCGTTCGGTGTGTAGCGACACCACGGACCCGAGCTAACGGGGGAGTTTTGACTCCCTCCCACGCCTAGCCGTGCGTGGCTTTGCCGTGTCCGGGAAAAAGGGGATCCTGGGGGTTTAGCCGACGCTGGGTGATTGGACCTTTAAGGCCCCCCGGCAGAGGCAACACACCCCTTTGGCCCCGGCTTCACGTAGATGGCACCTCTGGGCTGACCCACCCAGGGGAAATCGGCAGTCACCTTTTCCTATCTCTTTCTCCCTACATCTTCGTCTTTATCTCTTACTGTTTATCTGTGCTGTCTTCTACTCTCTTCCGTTTACTTCCAAACTTCCTGGCGGCTAGGGTTAACCCTGTTCAAATAGCCTACCTTAGTTTAGGCACATTGGGTTATAGTGGCGTTGTACGGCTGGCGTCTGCAGGTTTCAGCATCCGCAAACTTGTAGCGTCCCCTCGTTGGGCTCCGTGGTGGGTGGCCGCCAACGCTGCTGAACAACATACAATTAGCATGCAGAAAGCATTCACTTTACTCAGTGATCGTGCCTCCTCAAAGCGGGTACGCACCGAAGACATCAATTTTTTCATCCGACCAAGACGAATGTTTCCTCATTTCCACGTTATACACTGCGAAAAAACTAACAAGCAAGCCAGAACTGTATCCCCCTTCGTAGTTTCTAGATGCTTAACCGAAACTCTCGGTGCCGTGTACAAGGTTACCAAAATGGCCAGTGGAGATCTACTCCTTGAAATACGTGACAAAGACCAATTCGATAAACTAAACACCATCACAACGTTTGGAGACCCACCCATCAGTATTACGCCACACAGGTCCATGAACTCATCTCGCGGGGTCGTATCGAACGCAGATTTGCTTGACCTGACCGAAGCTGAACTTCTGGAAGGATGGAAAAAGCCAAAACGTGACAAACGTACAGCGTATTAAGATAAGAAGAGATCAAAAAGAAATACCAACCAAACACTTAGTACTGACCTTTGCTTCGATCGATTTGCCGGAAACCATTCAGACTGGGTATACAAAGACATTTGTGAGGCCATATATTCCCAACTCCCGCCGTTGCTTCCAATGTCAGAGATTTTGCCACGGCTCGCAAAGCTGTCGTGGCCGGAAAACTTGTGCTCTGTGTGGAGTCGTGGGCAATGCGTCCGACAACTGCGAAGCATTTGCACACTGTGTGAATTGTGGCGGTAGTCATGCCGCGTACTCACGTTCCTGTTCTTTCTGGAAAAAAGGAAAAAAGATCATCACTTTAAAAATAAAACATTACATTTAAAGAAGCAAGAAAAAGAGTCTCGCCATTTTATGGCCCCACATATGCTGATGCGGCGCGCCAGGGGTCAGTGTCGCACCAGCCCTCGCCACTCCTTTGGCCTGCGCAGAGCGAGCCATTAGCTGTGGCGCCTGCCCCCAAGGCGGCAGTAGTTGAGTCTACTCCGCCTACTATCGAACAGAGACCAGAGACTCCAGGGTCCTCGGGTCTCAAGGCCTCACCTCGCCAGGCGAGTCCCAAGTTTCGAAAAACCAGCTCGCATGAGCGGGCATCCAGTGCCTCCGAGGAGGCAATGGATACGGCGGCACCCCTGGTGCCAAAAGAGCGGCGCGGCTCTCTGGAGCGCGCCAAGAAAACTGAAAAGCTCATAACAGGGCCTGATAATAGCCCTGCTACTTGAGCTCGACCTTTCAGCTTAAACAAGTCACTCCCTTAACGTACACACAGCACTACTTTACTTCCAATATTGAAACACAAATTACACATTGGAACGTCAGAGGCCTGCTTAAAAACCTCGACGACGTCCAAGAGCTTTTATACAAACACTCACCTCAAGTGCTGTGTGTACAGGAAACACATCTAAAATCCTCCAATACAAATGTTTTACGTGCTTACGTCATATACCGAAAGGACCGAGATGATGCTGCGGCGTCATCCGGTGGCGTAGCCATTATTATTAACCAAGGAGTAGCGTGTACACATTTACCACTCCAGACATCCCTTGAGGCGGTGGCTGTTCGAGCGGTACTTTTAAACAAACTCGTCACCATCTGCTCTTTGTATGTACCTCCCCACCACCGTCTTGAAAGACGTGAATTTCAGTCTTTAATAGATGAACTGCCTGAACCCCATTTGCTTCTTGGGGACCTAAATACACACAGTGGACTGTGGGGCGATTCTCGCTCTGATGCACGAGGTCGTCTCATTGAACAATTTCTCTTCTCTTCCGGTGCCTGTTTGTTGAATAGGAAAGAGCCAACATACTATAACGTTGCCAACAAAACTTACTCGTCTATCGACCTCAGCATCGTATCACCTTCACTCCTACCCCTACTCAAATGGAAAACCATAAATAATCTATATGGTAGTGACCATTTTCCTGTAGTGCTGAGTTCACAAACAACATATCAAGGTCCTCTACACGTTCCCAAATGGCTGATAAACAAAGCAGACTGGGAACAGTTCCATAACACTACACGTTTGAGTTGGACAGACATATGTAGGTTAAACATAGATGAAGCTGTGCAGTATTTCACAGCTTTTCTAACTGAAGCAGCAGCCAGGTGCATACCGCAGCCAGGTGCATACCGCTGGAATGCCCGGCAAACGACACGTTCCATGGTGGAACACGGAGTGTCGTGATGCGCGAAAGAAAGAGAACAGGGCATGGAGATTGCTGCGGAACTCGCCAACAGCGGAAAACCTTGAGAGCTTTAAGAAAATAAAATCTCGAGGCAGGAGAACGCGTCGGCAGGCCAGAAGAGAAAGTTGGCGCGAGTTTTTATCAGGAATAAATTCATATACACAAGAGGCCAAAGTCTAGAACATGGTTCGCAGGGTAGCAGGAAGAAAAGTACACTCACTTCTACTCGTAAACACTCAGGGTGATACCTTGGAAGATCAGGCGAACTTCCTCGGTGCACACTTTGAACGGGTATCCAGCTCGTCCCACTATACTGACACTTTCCAAAAATACAGAACAAGAATAGAAAAGCAGAAACTCGAACACAAATCTACCAGATACGAGGCATATAACCAAGCTTTCAGTCTAGCTGAGCTCCGAACATCTCTAAACTCCTGCAGTACTTCTGCCCCAAGTTCTGACCGTGTGATGTATGAAATGTTAAAAAACCTACCAAACGAAACCCGAAAAACCTTACTGTGTTTGTACAATGCTATTTGGTCTTCTGGCACTATTCCTACCCCCTGGAAAGAGGCTATCGTTATTCCCATTTTGAAAGAGGGCAAGGACCCTTCTTTACCCTCGAGTTATAGGCCTATAGCAGTTACAAGCTGCTTGTGCAAAGTCTTCGAAAAAAATGATAAACTGCCGACTTGTACATTTTCTTGAAACAAATAATTTGCTCGACCTATTTCAGTGCGTGTTTCGAGAAAGTAGATCCACCACATACCACCTTGTTCGTATCGAGGCACAGATCAGAGCCGCCTTCGTCCATAAACAATATTTTCTCTCTGTGTTCCTCGATATCGAAAAGGCTTATGATACAACATGGTGTTTCGGAATTCTAAGAGACCTGTCCCACCTTGGTGTGCGCGGAAGAATGTTTCATATAATCGAAAGTTACCTGTCAAACCGGACATTCCGTGTTCGTCTGGGCAGTGTGCTTTCCCAAACATTTGTCCAGGAAACAGGCATGCCACAAGGTGGTGTGCTTAGTTGCACACTTTTTATCATCAAAATGAATTCTTTGCACTTGTCCATTCCCCGCATGAGGTTCTATTGTACATATGTCGACGACGTTCAGCTTGCCTTCAAGTCATGCAACTTGGCCATGTGTGAGCGGCAGGTACAGCTGGGTTTAAATAAGGCCTCTAAATGGGCAGATGTAAACGGATTTCGACTTAACGCACAAAAAAGCACGTGTGTCTTGTTCTCTCGAAAGAGAGGCATGCACTCGGAACCTGACATTCGACTGAAGGACAACGTCTGTCTGTCAAAGCCGAGCATAAATTCTTAGGCTTAATCTTTGACAACAAGTTGACCTTCGTACCCCACATAAAGTATTTAAAAACAAAATAATTAAAAGCCTTGAATGTTATAAAAGTGTTGTCACGTACTACGTGGGGTAGTGACAGGAAATGCCTCATGAACCTGTATAGAAGCCTTATTCGCACCCGCTTAGATTATGGGGCCATTGTTTATCAGTCTGCGACTCAAAGTGCTTTGAAGATGTTGGATCCCGTGCACCATTCGGGCATCCGCCTTTCTACGGGTGCTTTTCGCACCAGCCCCTTAGAAAGCCTTTACGTTGAGTCAAATGAGTGGTCGCTTCATCTGAAAAGAACCTACATGTCCTTTGTATATTTCCTTAAGGTGAAAGCAGACAAGAGGCACCCCTCATACTCTACTATTAATGACTTGTCGAGCTCCATTCTTTTTCAAAACAGGCCTTCAATGAGGCAGCCCTTCTCAGTTCGCCTGAAGGGTCTAGCTGAGGACACTGTAGTGTCACTCGAACACAGTTTAATGGCTCCTGTAGCATACCCGCCACCGTGGCAGTGGCAGACTATAGATTGTGATGTGTCTTTCCTAGAAGTTACTAAACATGCGCCTATTGCCCATATTCGAACATACTTCTTGGAACTTCAACACAAATACACACGTCCTGAGTTTTTTACAGATGCCTCTAAGTCTAACTTCTCTGTGTCCTACGCTGCTGTTGGCCCTTCCAATTCGGATGCTGGCCCTCTACATCCAGGCACAAGTATCTTCACAGTGGAAGCTTACGCGATACTTGTGGCAGCTAAACACATCAAATAATCACAAATACAAAAAGCAGTAATTTATACAGACTCCCTCAGTGTGGTAACGGCTCTGCACAGTCTTAAAAACAAAAAAACCCTGTCCGCGTTTCACTTTACTCCATTTTATGCACACTCTACACACTCAACCAACATGTTGTAGTGTGCTGGGTGCCCGGACACCGTTAGATTCAAGGCAACGGGAGGGCGGATCAGCTCGCTGCATTCGTCCACAAAAGCACTGCCCCTACACCCATATCAATCCCGGCCCTTGATTTTAAGCCGTCTCTCAAACGAAACCTCAGGGTATACTGGCAGAGCAAGTGGGATACACACACACAAAACAAACTACACGTTATTAAGCCACACCTTGGTCATTGGCTGCCCGCATCGAAATCGCGTCATACAGAGGTAATACTAACGAGACTCAGGATAGGACACACATACACGACACACACATATCTTTTGTCTGGTGGCAATCCACCATAGTGTGAAAGATGTGGTGAAGCATTGACAGTCCTTCACATGTTAATCCAGTGCAAACACTTAGAAACTCTAAGAAAACGACATTTTCCATTACCCTATCGACAGCATATACCTTTACACCCTGAAATGTTCGTCGTTAGGGAACCGCTTTTTAGTCATAAATCATTGTTAGCGTTTTTAAAAGAAATTCATAATTTTCATATCATATACCCGGGCATTCCGTAGCACGACCTCTCTAGAGAGGTTTTTGCTGTGGAGGTTAGACAAGAAAGCACTTGCCTCACGGCCCTTGGACGCAAGGGTATGAACGAGTGAGGCACTTGTGCTAATGCCATACATATCCACCATCGTCTTATTATCACCAACTTTTGTCATCATTCACACCATACACATCTTTCACGGCATGGTCATCGATTTATTACTTTTATGTTCTTACCCGCCTTATCGCGAGGAATTTAATGGCCCTTATACAGCCGCTTATCACAACCATTGTCCATATTTTTAGTAAGATGAAATGGCGCTCTTTGGCCAACAAATGGCCCTTGCGCCAAAAACACCATATATCATCATTTCGTATGTTATACGATCCACTCCTGGCGCCGAGTTGTTGCAGCATGCAAGAGATACCTTAAGTTCAGCTAATGTAAATGGGCAGTTGTAAGTCTCACTGGATGGACGTTTACATTTAAGGGGCTGCCGCTCTTCGCGTTCTTTGAATTTTAAGAACGTTTCTTTATAGTTTGATGCACTTGAGTTGTATTCAAAGTGTTCGCCTAGGCAGTCTGTCTGCTTCTCTAAGCTCTCACCTCGGCTATTTACCAAGGGTAAGGGGTGCGACTCCCGACCCATTAACTTGTTTACCCTATTCTAAACGTTTGTTTCGTCGGTGTATGAATTGATACCAGAGATGTACCTATTCCAACTTTCTTTCTTTGCAAGACGACGCGTTCTTCTAGCTTGTGACTTCACCTGTTTGAAATTGACGAGGTTTTCAGCCGTTGGGTAATTTCGGAGTAATCTACAAGCTTTATTTTGACTATTTCGCGCTTTCCGACAATCGTCATTCCACCATGGGATGCGACGCTTATTAGTCATTTCGTTAGTTTGCTTAATACATTTCACTGCAGCGCCAATAATGAAATCTGTTAGGTATGCCACAGCATCGTCTATATTAAAATCAGCAATGTCCTCTCCATCTAAAAATGTGTTTTCTCGGAACAGTTCCCAGTTGGCTGACTTGGTGTTCCAACGAGGAAAGTCAGGCGAGCATGTATCTTCTTTAGTTAGCTTCAACATTATCGGGAAGTGGTCACTCCCAAAGGGGTTCTTGAGAACAGACCACTCCAGATAAGGAATTAGTGTACTCGTGACAATACTCAGGTCTATAGAAGAGTATGTAATGTGCGTAGAGCTATAATATGTTGATTCTTTTTTGTTAAATAAACATGCACCTGACGAAAACAGAAAGTGTTCTATTAGGCGTCCTCGTGCATCCAAACGAAAGTCGCCCCATAGAGGATTATGTGCATTTAGATCACCAACGACTATATATGGCGGAGGAAGTTCGTCAATGAAACTTTGAAATTCTGTCTTCGAAAGTTGATAGCACGGAGGAATGTAAATAGAAGTAATTGTTAGTAGCTTCTTAAACAGCACTGCTCGGACAGCAACTGCCTCAAGAGAAGTTCGGAGGTTTATTTGCTTACAGGCAACACCTTTATCAACTATTATAGCGACACCGCCCGACGAGGCGGCAGCGTCGTCACGGTCTTTGCGGAAGATGGCATATTGCTTCAGAAAGTTTGTGTTGACTTGAGATGTGTTTCCTGAACACACAGCACCTTTGGAGTATGTTTATTAAGGAGTTCTCTAATATCATCGAGGTTATGGAGAAGTCCTCTCACATTCCAGTGTAAAATCTGCGTGTCCATTTTAGATGTGTTTTGTGCTGTGTGCTCAACGATGGAAAATTAGCTCACGGACCCTTTCCAGGGCCGTGACACGAGATTTTTCTTTTTTGGATCGGTCGACCGAGTCGCGCCGATCCTTAGGCGCTTGCTGCGCCCTCAGGCTCGGAGTTGTGTCCATTGCCTCTAGCGAGGCACTGGACAAGCGCTCTTGTGAGCGCTGCAGTTGTTTTGAGGGCCTCGCCTCTAAAGACAAGGCCTTCGCGGCCCCCAGCCCGGAGGTTGGTGGGTCCTTCTTTGATGGCGGAGCAGCACTGGCTGCAACCGCCGAGGGGGCGGATGGCGTCACCGCTGGCTCACCACGCGTGTGCCAGACAGGCGCCGGGGGCCGTCGTGGCGCTGCCTCCTGACGCGCCACTTCGGCAAAGCTGGTTTTTGGCAGGCAGGACACCTGCCTTCGTGCCTCCCTAAATGAAATGTTTTGTTGTGCTTTAATTGTGACCATTTCCTTCTCTTTTTTCCAGCTTGGGCATGACCGTGAGTATGCGGCATGCTCCCCGTTACAGTTCGCACAGTGAGGAGAGTTTTCGCAGGCATCAGATGTGTGTTCGTCAGCACTGCATTTCGCACAAGTTAGGCGGCCTCGGCAGTTCTGTGAACTGTGGCCGAACCGCTGGCATTTGAAACATCGGAGGGGGTTTGGTATATACGGCCTCACTCGAAGCTTGATATACCCAGCCTCAACGGAGTCGGGCAGTACACTTGAATTGCAGGTAAGTATCAGGTGTTTAGTCCGGACTTCTTTGCCATCTCGCCTCATGCTAACTCGTTTTACGTTTAAGACATTCTGTTCGCTGAAACCCTCCAGGAGTTCAGCCTCCATAAGCCCTAACAAGTCATCATCTGAGACAACGCCATGGGTGGTGTTCATGGTTTGGTGTGGGGTTACTATTAATTTGGTATCTGCAAATTTCGTTAGGTTAGGCAATTTTTCATATTGTTTCTGGTCGCGGAGCTCCAACAGGATGTCACCACTTGCCATTCTCGAAGCTTTATATCCTGGGCCAAAGATTTCTGTCAAAGACTTTGAAACAAGAAAAGGTGAAATTGTTCGCACTGGTTTGCTGGGTGTGTCAGCGTGGATAACGTGGAATCGGGGAAAGGATACTCTCTGGTGACCAAAAAACTGGAATACTTCATCGGTGCGCCCTCTTTTCTGAGGGCGATCAGGGAGTGGGGGGAAGGAGCTAGCCATAAGAAAAGGTTTATTTTCGGCAGCGGCGCCAGCCACCCACGATGGAGTCCTACAAGGGGACGCTGCAGGGTCTGTAAGCACAGGACCTGCAGACGCCAGCTGTACACCACCACTATAACCGAATATGGTGTATCCAAGGTAGGATAGCCACACAGGGTTAACCCTTGTCGCCAGGAAACACGGAAGTCAACGGAAGAGAGTAGAGGACAGGAAAGATTTAAAGTAAGAGAAAAGACGAAGATGTGAGGGGGAGACAGGAAAAGGCGACTGCCTATTCCCCCCAGGCGGGTCAATCTGGGGGTGCCGTCTACGTGAAGCCAGGGCCAAAGGGGTGCGTTGCCTCTGCCGGGGGGCCTTAAAGGTCCAATCACCCAGCGTCAGCTCAACCCCCAGGATCCCCTTTTCCCCGGACACGGCAAAGCCACGCACGGCAAGGCGTGGGAGGGACTCAAAACTCCCCCGTTAGCTCGGGTCCGTGGTGTCGCTACACACCAAACGCCTACCTGCGCAGGCGCCCCTGCGGGGAGCTTATAGACTGTGATGTCTCTTTTGTTGAAGTCAAAAAGCACGCACCACTTGCACACATACATACATACTTCCTAGAAGTACAGCATAAATACGCATGCCCTGAGTTCTTTACCGATGCGTCAAAGTCAAACACTTCTGTGTCATATGCAGCGGTAGGCCTATCCTTTTCCGAGGCGTTCTACATCCTGATGCAAGCATTTTCACAGGAGAAGCTTACGCAATACTGGTGATCGTAAAACACATCAAACAGATAAAATTACAGAAGGCAGTATTATACACAGATTCCCTAAGCGTGGTGAAAGCCCTGAAAACTCCTAAAAAACACAAGAACACATGCTGGTGTCACTTTGCTTACTTCTGTGCACACTGTACACATAAAAACAGCATGTCGTTGTCTGCTGGGTTATTATATGTACACACCTTTTTTTTGTACCGACGCTTGCATCACCCCTTTGTAATGCCCTCTGTGGGCCCCTTTGGGTATTCGTACAAATAAATAAATCTTATCTCATATCATCCTTGCAACTATAGCGATCTGTTATTGCATCTTTCTTTCTGTATATAGTTGTCAACCTTTTTATGTTGTTCTGTACTAAGAAAACTCCCCGCAAGGGCGTCTGCGCAAGCAGACATTTGGTGTGTAGCGACACCACGGACCCAAGTTAATGGGGGGGGGGGGGGGGGGGTTGACTCCCTCCCACGCCTAGCCGTGCGTGGCTTTGCCGTGTCCGGGGAAAAGGGGATCCTGGGGGTTGAGCCAACGCCGGGGGATTGGACCTTTAAGGCCCCCGGCGGAGGCAACACACCCCTTTGGCCCCGGCTTCACGTAAACGGCACCCCTGGGCTGACCCACTCAGGTGAAATCGGCAGTCGCCTTTTCCTATCTCTCTCTACCTATATTCTCTTTCTCACTCTACCTCTCTGCCTCTTTCGTTAGAGTTAACTCACGGTCACAGAGTGCTTTTGTAGAGTTTTTTTTTTCTTTAATGCCTCCTCTGAAACAAGAACATTTGCCTGTTAAGACAATGTCTGCAGCCATCTTTGAAACACAAACTATTAACCAAACCTTTTTGCGTAGTGTAAAAAGACTAGGAAATTGCAGTGTTTCTGTTTATCTATATTATTCTGCAATATGAGCTTCTCACGTGTACATTTTACGAGGCGACCTTTATGCGACAGTGCAGCAATGGCGTCAGGATAATGTCGTAGCGGGTCTCCTTCAGCGGAAGTCCGGCTATGCGTGCTTGCGACGTTTATCAAGAGCGTCGCTTTGGGAGCTTCATAAAGTCGGGAGGCGAAATTGATGCACCTTAATGTTCGTCGCTGCGTTTCATAGGGTATAGAAGAGAAGTGTGTACGACATCTGTTGACGACTATCTTATCTTGAAAGTAGAGAAAACTTTGATTTGAGGCACACTCAAGATTCGCGGATTATCTTTGCATCTAAAAAGCCGGAAACCTATATACAGGTATACGTAAGAAAATGATGCCTCTGGTAACGCACGCCTCCGGCAATGGCTGACAGTCCGCTCTAATAGAGCACCGCGGCTTCCGGTCACTTCGCGGTAAAAATCGCGCCCTCTTCGGCAGCCCATTTCTTCGAAACGGCCGTAAACTCGGAAATCTTTGTGATAAGAGGAGTAAAATGTTGACGGTCTCACTCGGAAGCGTTATGACGTTTCTATGCGGTCGGCGCAAGTCGTGAGTCAAGCACCAAAGGCATTTTTTCGCAAATAAAAACTACTTAAAGCTCAACATTCGTTTGTAAGACCCTAGACAACGACAATACGTTTTCAGGAACAGCCATCGTCAAATTTATCAGCATTTACTTGAAAAGGAAGCGCGGCGACGTGAAGTAAACAGGAAAACAACTAACAACGACTCAGAACAACGTCGCGAGTAGGAGAAAAAAAACAAAAACAAAACAGAAACAAGCTCCACTCTTCTTCAGCAGCATGCACTGGTCACCGTGGCCTCATTTTTCGTCAATCGGTAATATATCAGGCGTGCACGCACACTATTCTTTTAGCTCAGGAGGCAGAGATGAGCGCAAGTTGAGTGTACTCAAGGATGCTTTATATTTAGTTTTTTAAGCAAGCATTCAATTTATTTAGAGAAAGAATGTAAGAAATAGCTAGAAAGTGATAAGTACCCTATTGAAATAACGTCCACCATGGGAATGGTGGATTCCGCCATCCACCATTTTGGTGGATTATGGCGGTGGAAATGGTGGCACATGGTGTATGGTGGCTATGGTGGAGCGAATGGTGAATGGCGCGCTCCAGCCGGCAGTTCTGGAGCGCGAAGCAGCCTCAGAACCACCATGATGAGCTGCCGCTAAAGAAATAATAAAAATATTAGTATAAAAAAGAATGTAGCAAGGACCTGTAAAAAAAAAAAAAACTCGCGCCAGCGTGGAATCAAATCACGCACCTCCAAGTTATGAGTTGAGTACACTAACCAGTGCGCCACGCACACAGTTGGCGGTATAGGTGTTGAAGAAATAGTCGACCCACAAACACACTGTTTAACTTCAGTTGTGTTTTTTGTTTACGTGGCTGGTACGGTATCTGCACATGCTACTAAGACTTGCACATTTGATAAACACGAACAACTGCTGCCTCTAACGATTGCTACTGCGATAATGGCATCAGCGCTATGTTTTTGTTACAATTTACAACCGCAAGGAAAAAAACCAACTCAGTGGATTGAGGAGCAGGTCGAGTTTATCGGCGGTTACTGCCAAGTTTATTATTCGTTTTTCGCTCCTTTCAAAGGGCGATATCTGTTCAGGCTTTATGACGCTTCTATGCTCATTCGGTAGATAAGCACACACTTGATTTTGATGTTTTTCGCGCAACGCACACCGCAGTCGTGGCAGCGCACCGCTGTTGCTCTTTCGTTAGGAACAGCTGCATAACGGCTTGTCCTAAACGAATGCAGTGCGCCAGAAACATTATGCTATCATATTGGTTCAGTAAGCATACGAATTGACGTGTCTATGTTCTCGCATAACAGCCAGCGAAGCGCCGGCGAGTGCGACCGGCGGCTGTCGGTGAGGCGAGAAGTGCCTTTGGTGGAAGTGCTACAAGCGCGTCGCATCGATGTTTGTCGCTTCTTGTGTGGATACCGTACACAATAAAAAGGGCTTTATTTAGGGTAAATGATGCCGCAGCTGTGCTGTATTGACATTTTTACTTGTCAAAATTGTGTAGTCTGAAACCCAGAAGCGCCGATAACACCTGTACGAGCTCGGTCGGTATGACTAAACTTTGGTGAAAATCATGGTGGGAGAACAGAAGGATGAAAGTCAAATTCGCTGGGGCTCATCTCGACGCGTGTCGAAAGTGAAAGTTTATGCATATTCGCACGCACTTTGTTAACTTAAAGGTGCAGCTAATGCAATAGAGTGTGCAAGAATTAGCAGAGTCGCGTTTCTAGCGTGGCGACATCAAGTGACCGATGTGTTCTGCTCTAACATTGAAGGGGCAATTGCGGAGTGGAGCCCATTAACTTTTCGACAACTGCTAGGCGATGTAAAACATTTATTGTCATGATTGATTGATATGTGGGGTTTAACGTCCCAAAACCACCATATGGTTATGAGAGACGCCGTAGTGGAGGGCTCCGGAAATTTCGACCACCTGGGGTTCTTTAACGTGCACCCAAATCTGAGCACACGGGCCTACAACATTTCCGCCTCCATCGGAAATGCAGCCGCCGCAGCCGGGATTCGAACCCGCGACCTGCGGGTCAGCAGCCGAGTACCTTAGCCACTAGACCACCGCGGCGGGGCATTTATTGTCATGTTCACAGTGACAACTCTAGTCTTCTAAACATCACAATAAGGAAACACATCGCGTATGTCAAATTGATGTAAGTACGTGCGTGAAATGTAAACATATTCCTGGCCGCATATTCTATGCTCCACAAAAATTAAAGCGTTGTTGACAGCACAGGAATAAAAAAAAACTACTAGAAAGCATAATGAGCAGCGTTGGTTTCTTTTGACTGCAAACATACATCTGCGCATTCAAGAATGAAACACTACAAATAAGTGATTTCACATGTATACTGTCATGTGCTTTTCATCATGCCACCGTCATCCACTAAGCTTCCATCATGCCACCGTCATCCACTTTGCTCACCAAGCCTTTCACCAAACACGTTTTGCCGCGCCACCATGAGCCGGCAATTTTCACCGTCACTACCATAGGCTCGCCACCACCACCACCATATGCCACCGTTTTTTCCACTCTAGCCGTCATCAGCCATTATGCCCACTACAGTTTCCACCATATCCACTATTTTTTCCACGGTATCCACCAACAATTCCATCATCCATCAATCCAGGATTTTCAATAGGGTAATGAGTCTCTTGTCTATTTCCTTCAACGAAACGCACTATCTGCGCTCTGTAGGTTAGCGTCATAGCTGTAGAACCAGCGAAGAGTCGTTTCGTATTCAAACCCTATGACGACAAACTGTTGACCAGTTCAATTGATTACGAGCTGCGCCGTTTCACTATGTACGTTGTGTTTGCTGCTAGGCAGAAATATATTTGAAAAACACACAATAACGCCTTGCTTATTCTTGAAAACATAAAAAGTAACAATAACACACGCCCATGCTTGCCGCAAGCTTACGATACTGGTAAGACAGCGTTCTGAGAAGTTGATGCACCTGCCTCCACACAGTAAATGCACTTACCCGGAGCCTTTTGCTCGTTGTTTCTTTTTTGCGATCATTCGATTACTGTCGCAATATGGACACCTTAATCATATTAACATATTGTGACGACGCGAGATTGACGAGCACACAAAGCACCTCGAGTAAGCTGTGTCAATGGCCATGCGATGCGCGAAAAATTAGCAATAAACCGCCGGTAGTAGGCACAGAGACCTAAAAAACGTCGCACTGATTTTTTGTCTGAAGGTGCCGGGAAGTTTGCCACGGCGGCAATTTTATCCGGGTCGGGTCGGATCCCTTGGCTGCTCACGACGTGACCGAGGAATCGAAGTTCGTGGAAGCCGAAGTGGCACTTTTCTGGTTTTAGAGTAAGACCGGCCAAGCGTATTGCTTCAAAAACTGCTTCGAGCCTTCGTAAGTGTTCCTCGAAAGTCGCCGAAAAGACAATCACGTCATTGAGGTACACCAAGCAGGTTTGCCACTTAAGTACCGACAGAACCATGTCCATGAGACGCTGGAATGTTGCTGGCGCCGAACACAAACCGAAAGGAAGAACCTGATATTCATAAAGTCCGTCTGGCGTAACAAAGGCGGTCTTCTCACGATCTCTCTCATCCACTTCAATTTGCCAGTAGCCGCTTTTCAAGTCCATAGACAAAAAGTAGCGTGCGTTTCGTAGTCTATCCAATGAATCATCAATACGCGGCCGAGGGTAGACGTCCTTCTTTGTGATCTGATTAAGCTTACGGTAGTCGACGCAGAAACGCAAGCTACCATCCTTCTTTTTGACGAGTACTACAGGTGATGCCCAAGGACTGTTAGACGGCCGAATAACACCATCTTGTAGCATCGTTTTCACCTGTTTTTGAATTACCTCACGCTCCTTTGGGGCGACTCGATAAGGATTTTGCCGGATGGGTCTGGCATCGGAATCCGTGATGATGCGGTGTTTCGTCAGTGCCGTTTGACCAACTCTTGATGTGGATGAGAAGCAGCCGTGGAACTTGTTGATCAGCGTGAGAAGGCGGTCTCGATCAATGGGAGATAACATTGGACCAACGTCTACAGGTGTCGGTGTAGTGATAGTAGACGCTGCTGCTTCCTCCACTAAATGACAATCTTCTGTTTGCGAGAGTTCGTCAAAATAGGCAATAGCCGTGCCTTTAACTATGTGTCGGCGTTCTCTGCTGAAATTTGTCAATAGCAGTTCAGCGCATCCGTCAATAACAGTGATGACAGCCCTGGCAACAGAAATGCCGCTAGTGAATGCGAGCTCCTTGATGTGTTCAGCGACGCCAGTACCATTTCGTAATTTGTCACAGTGCACGGATACGAGAGAACAACTTCGTGGCGGCAGTATGACGTCGTCATCGGCAATACGGAAGTGAGGTGGCTGGTGTTCCTCATCTGTAGCAGTCTCCGAGCTTACAGTGAACGTTACGCTTCTGCCACGGATGTCAATCACAGCCCCGTATTCGCGCGAGAAATCCATTCCCAATATGAGCTGTTTACAGCACTCGTGGAGAATGACGAGGGTGGCGACAAAGGTGGAACCAGCAATGAAGAGTCGGGCCGTGCACTTTCCAACCGGTGTCATCAACTGACCTCCTGCAGTTCTTATATTGGGTTCCTGCCATGGCATTTTCACCTTCCTGAGTCTTTCGGCTAGCTGTAGGCTTATTATAGAAAAGTGGGAGCCAGTGTCCACAAGTGCCGTCACTTGGTGGCCGTCAATGTGAACGACGAGGTCAGCGCTGATAACGTCGGTTACGTCGGCAGTTGTCTCATTCGTCGAATTAGTCGTTGCTGTCGTCTTCTTCGGTATCGATGGCTTCGAGCTGTCGCTTGTCTGCAATGGGGGCTGTTCAGAATTTCGAATATTGGCAACCCCACCCCCCGAGGTCGCTGCGTCTAGTTTCCCCGTCGCGGGCTAGGGGACCTGCCCCTGGTGACGTCGGCAAAACTGCGACGATTAGGTGAACTGGGCCGCGCAGGAGATGGAGAACGTGATCGGGGCATTACTGGATTCTGCGGTGGTGTGTTCACATGGGCGTAGTTGTACATGCGTTGATCGTCGTACGCAACGTAATCAGGGTAGCGAGGAAATCTCGAGTACTGAGCGTCGCGATAACGGCAAACTCTGTAGACGTGCCCAGCTTCGCCACAATGAAAGCATACCGGTCGACGGTCAGCGGTATGCCACAAATCGGTTTTCCGACGCTGGTAGGTAAGTGGAGACTCACTATTGGGCCACGTTGTGGGGCGACGTTGTGGGGCATGTTGGTTATACGGCATTCGTCTTGTCGGAGGAATCGGTGAGGTTGCGAAAGTGGTAGGTGCTGACAGTGGCTGTGTTTGCAGGGTTGGTGGTGGTCCAGTCATTGGGGTCTGCTGTGCTGAAGGAGCGACGATGGGGCGTCGGACTGCATCAGCATAAGTAAAATGTCGTCGCACACCATTATAGCCGGATGAAGAGAGAGCATGGTGGACCTCATCCCGGACAACATCAGCGACAAAAGACAATGCCGGTGTCGGTTCAGTTGCTGGAATTAAACCAAGCTGCCGAAGCTCCTCCCTCAAAATCTCCCGGATGACTTCCCGCAGAGGCCTGTCGTTGTCGCAGAGGCTCGCCGCAGTCGTGACAGGGCTACTCGATCTAACGTTGACCGGGTTCTGCTGGCGGTACCGTTGCTGTAGGGCCCGTTCAATAGCTGTGGCTTCTTTCGTGAACTCAGCTACTGTTGTTGGCGGATTTCTCACAAGCCCAGCAAACAGTTGCTCCTTCACGCCTCGCATTAGATACCGGAGCTTCCTGTCTTCCGGCATCTCGGGATCCGCCCTGCCGAAAAGACGGGTCATGTCCTCGGCGAACATAGCGACGCTCTCGTTTGGTTTTTGAATTCGAGCTTCCAAGAGACGTTCCGCATGCTCCTTTCTGTCAAGACTACTGAAGGTGTCAATCAGCTGGTTGCGGAAGTCATCCCACGTAGCCATGCTTCTTTCCCTGTTATTGTACCACGTCTGGGCGTTGTCTTTCAGGTAGAAGTACACATTCGCGAGCTTGTCTTCTGGGGTGGCCCACTGGTTGTACTTCGCGCAGCGTTCGAACTGGTCCAGCCAGTCTTGTGCATCTTCATAGGTCTCACCATGAAAGCAGTCAGGAATCATGGGATTCTGAAGTGTCATGTGCGATGTAGCTGCAGTGGCCATGGTGGTTGAAGGAGGCAAGCGATTGCTGGCAGTTTCTGGAAAGGGATTGAGCTCGGGAGCTAGGCCTCGCAGACGGCGGCTGGAACGGTGGACTGGTGTGTCGATGGGTGGTAGGGATTCCGGGCTTGAATGTCGGGTCCGCGAAGGGGTGCCAAACATGAAGACGTACCCAGCACCTCCACCAGTGTGACGACGCGAGATTGACGAGCACACAAAGCGCCTAGAACAAATACGATTTATCGATCGCAGGAAACAGACTCCAACGACTTCTTCGTCTTTTACCCTCGGCCAAAGACACTCGCGCTCCTTCGTTTTCCTCACCACTGGCACATACGCGCGTCAATATTAACCTTCTCAATGGAAGCGACGTTTGTCGACAATGAGGCGCTGTGCTGCTTTTTCACAAACTGCGTTTTTCCTACAACGTTATTTGCTGAAGACACATTTTCATGCAGAAGGTGATTGTGTATGTATGTATGTATGTATGTATGTATGTATGTATGTATGTATGTATGTATGTATGTATGTATGTATGTATGTATGTATGTATGTATGTATGTATGTATGTATGTATGTGTGTGTGTATGTATGTATGTATGTATGTATGTATGTATGTAAGTATGTATGTATGTATGTATGTATGTATGTATGTATGTATGTATGTATGTATGTATGTATGTATGTATGTATGTATGTATGTATGTATGTATGTATGTATGTATGTGTGTATGTATGTATGTATGTATGTATGTATGTATGTATGTGTGTATGTATGTATGTGTGTATGTATTATTGACTGATCATTGTGTAGTTTAACGTCCGAAAACAACCATATAATTATGAGAAACGTCGTAGCGGAGGGCTCCACAAATTTCAACCACCTAGGTGGGATTCTTTGACGTTCACCAAAATCTGACCACCTGGGCCCATAGCATTTCCGCCTACACCGATAATGAAGCCACCAACCCGAAAATTAATCGAAAAGTGAAGAGTGGGATAGATATGATGATGATCTGTGTGTTCGATGTCATATTAACATATTTATCTCCAAAGACAGTTGGACTGAAAACCGCGAGGACAGCGGCGCAGTGTAACGCAGATGCTTTGAGAAAAAGGAAGGACTCACTCGCTGGATTCCGTGCCGACCAGTTGTGCCCTCGCGATCTCCGACGTCAGCGTAGCTCTGGCCGACTGGGCTGGCCCTACGTCATCTCCTGACGCCGACCTCCGACGACAGCATAGTTCTTACCCACTGGACTTGCCCCACGCCATTTGCTGACGCCGACAAGAGCTCCCGGAAGTGGTGCACCGTCCTCGGACTCCTGTGACCTTAATTACATCTTTTTTTATCTCTCCTATTCCCTCGATATGTCCTCACTCGCAGGCTCAGCGCATCTATTTCTATGTATATATGCCTTTAATTCTATCCTTTTAATCCCTCCTTCCCCTCATTCCCTGTGAGCTACTGTTAGAGGTGTCGCTACATGATGCAGACATTTACGGGGCTCAATTCTCTCTTTTTTTCAATCTTATAACCACATCAGATGAAGGAAACACGTACTACCGAAAGACATAATCGAGTCAAAAAGGCGGCAGTATTTTGTTACAGGGAAGTCCTCTCTTGAGAAGGCCACCATACAGCATTCTGATAGGACCCCCGAAAAGTGAGGCTCAATGAAGAATGAAAAAAAAAATTCAGCGTTCACTGTTTTCCTAATCAAAAGGAAAACGTTTGATTATATATTTACTTCTCAAAAAGTTATTCTATTTTTCTAGTGTATTCAAAGTTGTTTGTGAAGTACTACTTTTTTGCGTAAGTTTTTCAGTTGTTTCCGTTTTCTTCTTGCCATTGCTTATGTGAAACTTGTTGTTTATGGGGAGAGGACCTCGTCAGGCGTGAATGCCTTTATTCCCCTGTTTCTGAAGTGTAGTTTTCTTTTTTGCACTTGAATAAAATTATTAATTCATTCATTCATCTAGTGTTCCTGGACGAGCCATTTGAAGAACATGATCTATTGGCAGAGGCTGACATTTCGAATCTTAAGTTAATATATTTGGAGGTAAAGCGTAGCACCTCAGGCCCAAGGACTGAGAGCACAAATACGCATGTCGTATATTTTGTGAAAGTTGATCACCGAAGCAATATTGACCACCATTCGCTATGTTTGCATAGCTTGAGTAAAATGAACGACGTCAATGCTATATGGCTGAATTTCAAGATATCGAATTTCACTATACCAGCAGGTTTGTACCGATGAGAAACAAGAAACAATGAAAAGAATACATCGATAACCCGTCGGATCATACATTTGAGACGTAAAATTACCTTTGAACGAAAAGTTAAAAAAGGTAACAATAAATTTGGGCACTAAACACTGAATTGCGCACGTATCTTACTGCTGTTAAAAAATACCTTGTTTAGAAAAAGTTTATTTACAGCATGTACAGAACACAAAGGCTTCATACCATTCCAGTAACAGGGCACATACACTTCGGCACATCTATATTTCACGACTAACATCACTACGTTACATTGAAGACATTTGCTCTAATATACATGATTATGTTGGCATACATGTACACAAAAATTCAATGTGATATCACGATACAAGGGTATAACGATACAATAGATCCAAATGAAACACAATTTGTAACAAATGAAATCATATATAACAACTCAACGGGCGCTGCTTAGCACCAAGTCGGTCGAAAAATGAGTTGTATCCTTTCGTGTTCCACCTTGACGAAAGGGCACGACCAATGCCGCAGAAACTCTTGCTCCCCGAGGAAGAAAAGCTCTTCGGAGAGGAACGCGAGGATTTCTCGTCTCATTCTTCCCAGTATCGGCCACAAGGCACGCCGGCGGCAATTGGCAGCTACGGCCTCACATCGGTTTCTCCAAAGGCTGAACAGCCCCGCAACTATTAAGAGAGCGGAGAAGCGGCTACGCGGAAATCGGCCGTTGGACACGAAAGTTCGCACACCTGTCCCCGAAAACCAGCATTAACCGCACGCCAAAAAAGTCAGGAAACCACACATTCAAACGTCGCATGTCGATTGGTCTCTACCATGACGCAGTTGGGGCAAGTGGAAGTGCGAACTACCTGCCATCGCTGCAACCGATCTCGCGTGGGGAGCAAGCCCCAGCCCAACCTCCAGACAAAGTCTCTGAGATGCCCTGGCAACACTGCTGCAGTTATTGGTTTCCAAGCGCGGTTCAATACAGATTGACGATGGTGGGGCACTAAGGGCCGTAGAAGGGCGGCCATTGTGTCCACCGCTTTAGAATCGGCCACCTCTATTTCTGGGCACGTAGCTTCCAACCGTCGGTGAAATGCCAGAAGGGCTCGATACAAAGATGGTAATTCAGTTGATTGGGGACCTTTGTTTATTTGGCTATCCGGCAAGAAGACACGTAGTGATGGCCCCAGATGGTAGCGAGCCAGTGTCTGAGCGGGCATGTCATCATTGCTTAGTATTCGCAATAGAGTGTGGAGGCACAATTTAGAAGCCGCGACGGAAACGTCAGGGAATGCAAAACCGCCTTGATCTCGCGGTTGAGCTAACGCTTACATGATTTGACATTGACTGGTTTTATGAAGGACGTCCCCACACCGTCTTTGGTACCAATTGTCACTGGGTAACGAAGGTGCCCGGGACATTGTTGTTAATATTGAACTGGTGATGAAATGCAATCGTATTTGAATTTATTTCAATGAATATTTTATAATCTGTCTTTACTGATAGTTCTGCGAATAGCTTTTATTTCGTAGCATTTTTTCAGCGAACTTCGGTCACTTTGACCGTACCTGTCCATCTATATATCTATCTAGCCACCTACAAATTGTAACTCTCCTGGCCGTTGGTTGTACACTGCAATTGGTATGACAAAACATGACTGCACGGTAAGTAGAGTTGACTAGTCATAACATAAAAATCATGATATAATTGTCATGATTGTCATGATTTATATGCCATAGTCTTGCTGCCTTTGCGGTGGTTTCGTTCACATGGTATATTGCCATGTTCCTCCCTGAAGTTTGCTTACCACCCCATTGCACTGTACGTAATTCACAGCGCAAACTGCGCCTGCACTTTTCAAGAAGCTTCGTGGATGTAGTGGATAACTTAAATAAGATTACGCCAATTTCGCGAACATTACAGATTGTTCTAGAGCCTAAGTGGTTGCTATCAATAACGCTAGAATATTTGACGACACTTATATAAATGTTGACGCGCATCACCGCTTGCCAGTTTTCAATCAACGGCCGACGTTCTGCTCACTGCTATCAGTACCTTGATGTAATCTGACGTTCTTTTTGAGAGGCCAGAAGATTAGCCAAATAAAAGTTCAACCTGAACTACTAGTGTGCTCCCTTCGTCCGCGCCACGACCCCGTGAGTTCTGGTGGTGGTGCTTCCCAGCCCAGGAACCGTACGCCACCCTCCAGTCATGAGCCAAGTCTACACCATCAAAGGAACATCGACTTTAAGCACTGAGTTAGGCACTGTCAGCCATGGCTCCCGCCAGAACACAGGCATCTACCTGAGTTCACCGGAAAGACTAAGACGCTGACACCAACCACAGCAAAGATGATAGCCTTTGTGGCACCAGCACTGATCCTGCTTGGGCAACCCAAAGAGCCACCCACGGCCCGACGGCAACTGGCGCGAAATACGACATGCTGAATTTCGCGCCAATGCGTTAACCAGACAACACTGCGTCTCCCTTTTTTCAGAACGGAGGGATGCCGGGCGCACTAGAATACACATGCGTCAAAGCAACGCAGTGCCCACGTGTGAGTATATGGCAGGACCAGCGCCTGGCGTGGCAACGCCGGCGTGACGTGACAAAATGAACGCCGGCGAGCACGTGCCCCACGTCATGTCGAAATGTATTGGCACTTTGACTGTGTCATTTAGTCACGTTCTCACATGGCACACATCTCATTATTGTCATGTTTGCAACAGTGACATACCTTCCTCATTCATTGACGTCACGTAATACCAAATTTGGCATATGTAAAGCTAGCGAAACAGCCGCGAGCGCATTATGAGTGTGGCATGTAGTCATTTTGTTTCATGACACGCGTGTCATTATTGTCATGTTTGGATGTGTCGTTTACCTAGGTCGTCTGTTCGCGTCGCGTAATACTGAGTTTAATACATATGAAGCGAGCGAAACAGCCGTGATTGCATGATGACCATTGCATGTAGTCATGTTCTCACATGACACGCATCTCATGTTTATCATGTTTACACCAGTCACGTAGCTTCGTCATCAATTCACGTACCGTAATAACATATTTGGTATATGTGACGCCAGCGAAACGGCCGCGAACGCATCATGAGCGAGGCATGTAGTCATGTTCTTACATGAAACGCATGTCATGATTTCCATGTTAGGGTCTATCGCTTGTGTTTGCCATTCAATCATGCCATACCATACAAGTTTTGCAACATGCCATGTGAACTAAACCACCGCAAGAGCTGTAGAACCATAAAATGTAGATCTTGACGTTAATGACATTCATGTTATGAATTTCATCGTATGACTAGCTAAATGGGTTTTTCATACAGTCATATTATGCCATACCAAGTTTGGTATTGATACCATTATCGAAACAGCCAGGAGAGCTTAAAGTCGTAGGCGGCTAGATAGATAGATAGATAGATAGATAGATAGATAGATAGATAGATAGATAGATAGATAGATAGATAGATAGATAGATAGATAGATAGATAGATACGCTCAATGTCGCCGAAGTTCGCTTACAAATGCTTCGCATAAAAAACTATTCTATGTTTAGAACTCAACAAATCATGAAGTGTATACGAATGAGTTGCGAAGTGGATGCCGTTGAAGTGACACTGAAGATAAAAACAGTATTTTTTGCGTATTAGTAAACTGCAATTCAATAAAAAGTGCAAGAACACCACTCGTAGCGCGATACGACGGTTGGTGAGAGAGAAGATGCGCGAAAGTAGTTGTGGGGGGAGATGCCCCCTTGATGCGACGTCATAGATTTTCAAGGCGTCTACACTGGGTACAGCTAGATACCACGTTGCAGTGTATGATCACAAGAAATTTTGTTACATTACCGGTAATTATTGGATAAGATGTTGTTTAATGCTAGGCGCACACCAAGCTTCTCCTTAACCTAATTTTTTCTATTGTCATTCACGAACTGCCAAGACAAGGAAGCTCCATTCTGGGACAAGGCACCGGTGATGAGTATAGCGTGAGCAGTAAGACATCAAGCTGCTTTAACTTACTTAGCCTTTGAGAATGACTGAAGCACTTCCTTTCTTACTTTCTCCCTAATTAAAGTTCATCTCAGCTTCATTAAGGCTCCAATCACGCGAATGAAGCAACGTATTTAACACACCTGTGCGCACGCCATTCTCCTTAATCCTCGCGTCGCGCCAAGGTACGCGGACGCTTGGTGATGTCAGGTGGCACTCTCACTTGCCACAAGAGAAAAAAAAAGGGAGACGTTCTCTTTTACGGAGAGAATAAGTAGTTTGCAACTTTTCCCGGATCTTCTGTTCACAGGACGGGCCCTTTTGCTGTCAAGAAGCGGAGCTCAAATGAACGCTGCACAGGATGCGTAATTCTCACGACAAGCCTCTTTCTATTTTGCGGGAAGTTTTGAAAGCCCGCTTAGCATTTGCTGTACTTTTCGTGATTGAGACGTTAAGTTAGCAATAGGGTATCAATCCGCCTAAAGAAAATTCTTCTTGAGGCCCAAATGCAGTTTGACTGCTCATGTTGCACCGTCTTTTCCTAGAAACGTTTTGACGAGAAAGCAAATTCACCATCCCCTCCCTTTTGTAGTGTTCCGGCATCGCCAGAACTAATCAATTCGAGGTGTTGCGGCGTCCAGCAACCTATACCAAAGTATTTATGAAAAATCTGCTGAGGAATGGGCGCACCCTTTATGGCACTTCGCAAAGACCTGTTACTGAGGCGAAAGCCTGAGTTGCCTCATAAATTCTGAACACTGACTGTTAGCGTCGATATAGGCGACGCAAACACCAATTACATGTAATGTAACCCGCACGACGCCATTATAAGGCCAGGGATAGACAAAGCATACGACGTCACATGGCGTCACTTCATCAAAATTGGGCTCATAACGAAGGCAGCTCAAAACTATATGAGCTCCAGGGTAGGTTTTAATGCCAGGACACAGCACTAAATTTGAGTTAGATGTGGCTCCAGGAAATGGGGGAGGGGAGAGATGATCAGCATCGACTCAAGAAAAATGTCGCCCTTCACGTTTTAATTGGGGTAATGAGAAGCATTTTTTAGCGAACTTTGGTGATTTTCAGCGTATCTACTTACGTTAAGGTGCTGTCGTAGTCACCCCCTTAAATTGGCGTGAACCAAATGGGAGGGTTAGATGATTTGACGAATATGACGCTTTTGTGAAGACATGATTAATGTCACAATCTCGTCGCGTAAGTTGTCAAACACTTCCCGCCACACAGTGGCACATACCCATGGGCAGGTATGTGCCGCTGGTAAGGGGAAATGTGTCACAGGTGATTGACACTTGGCATCTAGCCAGGAATGATGAGAACCCACTTGGGCAATTTTAAGCCGCGAGCGTAAAGAAACACACGATATGAGTAGCATCGATCGAATGAATGCAAAGAATAAATGTCATGGTCCTAGCTCGAATCGAACCTAAGCATTCTGAGTGGCAATAAAGCAGTACCCAAGAGTTACGCCAGTTCTAGGAACTACTTGTCAACCAGGCGCTAATCTTCGTAAAACCTCAATAGTTGCAGTGCTGCCTACCTGATTTTATAAACATTATTCACTCCTTTGATACAGCTGTCATGTCAGGTTAACGTCAATTGTGGTTAGTTGTCATGCGCTGAAGTTGATTTATGTAGCAGTGTCCACGGCCAGCATCCTCGCCAGAATGAACGCTTCATATCAGCTTCTGGTGTTGCTAATACGCATGTTCCAGTAAGCATCACTGAGCAAGTAAAAACAACGGTTTATATAAACATTTGCAACTATTCAACTTAAGCCTGTGCGTGAAACATTTGTACATGTATTTAGCGTCATATTTCATGACGTGTCTATTAATAAAAAAATTGCAACACGGTCACCTTCCCTCCGCATGCTTCGCATAACGTCCATTCCCAGGTACGTGGGATCTGCCAAATTTTTTACAACAAATTTCTTAGCGCTGTGTTGCTTGAACATTTGGCTAGCGTCTCATGGTGCCTCTGCACATGACAATGGTCAAACCTTGGTATTAAAGCAATGATGAGGGTGGTGAAATGGTGGAATAAAAACTCTTTGTAGGACAACGCCTAAAGCTAAGATGGTACATTCAATGTTCAAGGATTATTCCGGATTTGTTACTCACTGCTGTCATAAAGCGCCATGCGGGTAAAAAAATACGCAGTCCCTTGCGATATAAACATTCGTGAATCACTACGTAAACTTGTAAACGCCCTCAATTAGACTTTTCGAAACAGGAGCTTCAGTTCATCTAGCTGTTTGGATCATGAACTGTTATGCTGCGATCATGAATGATGTTCATGAGTTTCACTCCGGTTAAGTCGGTATCAGAAAACTACTAAGCTTATAGGTTTCAGGTACGGCTGGCTGCTTCCACATAGTGAAATGCACAACGTTCTAAACCTTCCAGCCTTTTTGTTTTTGATGCGAAAGCTGTTATGAGGTCACAACTCTGGTCAAGTGAAATTTTCCGCTTCCGCTGCCACTGGTGTCCGCAGCCATATCGTGCGAAATAGAAAAAAAAATCTACCACCAATGACACAGTGAAGCTCGAACTCGGGTTGACTGGGTGCCAGCCCGGTATTCTACCACTGATCTGCGCTGTTTTTTCATGGTATTTAATAAAGTATTTGCGCAATAAAGACAAATTTAGCGAACAAAAGTTCAATTAAATCGCGAAAATAAGCGCTCAAGCGTTACTGATAAACACTCAATGGCTAACACAGTGTGAGCTCCTCACATGAAGAGTTCTTCACATCGTGTTATGCAAACAAAAAAGGGGTGAGGTCAAACAGTTCCTTTAGGTGGAGTACCAGTCAGGTCTAAAGCCTAGCTCGTCGTTAATGTTTTTGAGGTGGATAGTCATTTGAATGAAGTGTGTGCTTGAAGAAGTGGTAGGCTCTGCGTTGCGGTCTTGCATTCGTGTCTTCCACGAGCATTGCATACCCATGAGGAAAAACATGCCATATAGTACTTCATGAAGCGCTGCTGGTAGAAGATAACGTATCGTGCGCGAATTAAGGACGAAACGTTTTTTTTAGTGCTCGCTGTAGGACATCCCAAAACAGTATGCCATCTTTGCAGCTAACAAAACAATGTTCAATCGTTTCTGGCACATCACATAGACGGCAGTTAACAGACAAAATGAAAATACCCTTTACTTTTAACCATGTGATGATGATGATGATGATGATAATGATGATGATATGTGGGGTTTAACGTCCCAAAACCACCATATGATTATGAGAGACGCCGTAGTAGAGGGCTCCGGAAATTTCGACCACCGGGGGTTCTTTAACGTGCGCCCAAATCTGAGCACACGGGCCTATAACATTTCCGCCTCCATCGGAAATGCAGCTGCCGCAGCCAAGATTCGATCCCGCGACCTGCGGGTCAGCAGCCGAGTACCTTAGCCACTAGACCACCGCGGCGGGGCACTTTTAACCATGTGCTTGCCGGCAGTGTTTCAGAGTGGAGTTTATAGAAGAATGTTTTTGAATTCGGTGGAATGTACATTTTGCGCACTTGCTTCAACACATCGTGGCCTGGAAGATTAGAGTACAGTGAGCGGTACAACGGAGGTTGGAATAGTGTACTCAATAGATCCTTATACAGTACCTTGCGCGATACTGTGTACAGATATTCTACAGACGAGTGAGCTTTAAGGAACTGAACTGCGAGGTAAACTTCCTGCATGAATTCCCACAAGCATGGGCGTTCGGAGAAGTTTGATGAAACAATTAAATCTGGTAAGTAATCAACAAGCGTAACCTGCAAAAAGAAATGGCTTACAGGATGAGAATTGTCTCGAAAAAAGAAGAATCGTGACGCTATTTGCCATAGATCATAGATAAAGGCGTTTTAATCCTAACCCACCCTCACTAACTGGCTTGAATATAATACCACGATGCATGGGCGCAAAAGTCGAAGACCATATGAAAGTGGGGAAAATCTAATGAAAGTGTTGTATATATAATCTTGCGCAATGAATAAGTTTCAATACATAGTAGAGCTTTGTTGCTAAAGAAGTGCTGCAAGCTTCAGCTCTCCTAAAGATCGAAAGTCAGTAGAGAACAAATGCCTGGGCCTGTCGTTCAAGCTTAGAGACGCATTCCTTCCAGTATAGCGCACTGAATCTATATGCATGCAATGGTACACCGAGGTATGTTGGAGGAATTCTTGTCCAATTAATCCCTGCAAAGTGGTTCAGTGTGCTACCCGACAAGCCAAACCACAGTACGAGACTTTTAGGGGAATTTGAACGAGCTCCTCATGCTACGCAACACTTTTCAATAGTATATACCACATTTTCAACACTCTGCTTATCTGTTCAAAAGAATGCGACATCGTCTGCATGAGCTAATACTTTAACCTCACTGCCTAATATACTAAAACCATGAATGCAACTCGACTGTATTAAGCTTATTAAGCACAGTGGTTCTAGATAAAGTGCAAATAGGAGAGGTGACTTCGGGCATCCCTGTTTTACAGAAGAGCGAATAGAAACAGGCTTGGAGAGTTGACCATTAACTATCAGACGAGTTGAGCATTCAATATAGCCTAGTTTAACGCCTTTAAGAACAACCTGTCCAACATTGGCTTGTTCGAGAAGAGAAAAAAGGAAGGAATGACAAACGCGATCAAAAGCTTTTGCAAGGTCTACCTGTAGCATTGCAAGATGTTTTTGAAAACCATGACAGCATTAAAGCACTGTTCGAGCGACATGTAAATTGGTTTGTATGGATCAACTATTGATCTCTTATGTCTGATGAGGTCTAATGAGGCTCCACATAGCAAATTGCAACCTATTTGCTAATACTTTTGCGAAAATTTTGTAGTCCACGTTTGACAAGTATATTGGTCTGTAGCCCTCGACGAAGCGAAGTTTTTGCTTGTCAGTTGTTTTCGGTATTAACACAGTGTGACTATCGCAAAAAGGATGCTGGTGACTTGCAGTCAAACTTTCCTTAGGCAGACTAGATGTCTGGAAAGCAATCACGCTATTATGACTTATAAAGCGTTTTTAAACAGCGAAAAAACAAGCGGTCGTCGCACAATGCGAACAGCGTAACGAGTCCAATACTCAAACCCATCAAAAAAAATTGCCCGCAGCTTCCCTCGGGGGAACACTGAGGAGGATGCGGAGCATATAATTGGTTAACGGGGTGTTAAAGTGCGACTTACTTGGGTCGATGGCTAAATTGGTTAACGTGGTTGTGAAATGGGGTGTTAAATTGCGACTTACTTGGGTCGATGGCTAAATTGGTTAACGTGGTTGTAGGAGGGGGTGTTAAATGAGTGAACACGTACACACGTATGCGAAAGGGCGGCGCTGGTCGAAGGGACGTCGATCATTGTGTTTGTGGATTCGTTGGAATTCATTTCACCGCGACCTTGGACGTCGACGCGCCGTACAAACCAACCGACGAGCGGCAACTGAGCGAGCGAGCGCCGACCTTGAGTATATATACAGCACGACGGCGCATGCACTGTCAGCTGTTGAATGTTCTCGAAGCGCGACGCCACATGCGCGTCCACTGGAGAATCAGGAGAATTGTAGATGTCGAACGCGGTGTATAGAGGAGGAAGGGTGCACAGATGGTGGAGGAGTGAAGCGCACGCGGTGTGTAGAGGAGGAAGGGATGCACAGATGGTGGAAGAGTGGGCGACGGCGCGACGGCGCATGTGCGCGCGTCAGCTGTCGAATGTTCGAGAAGCGGTGCGGACGGTGCGGACGGCGCACTACAAGGCGCGAGTATAAGATGCTTCCGCATCTTAAAAGCTTTTTCTTGTTCCCCGATTAGCTGTGGTGCATACCCACTTCAGCCATAATTCTTCATCGTCAGCCACAGCCTGAACAATTGGCACAAAATTCCTTGCAAGTGTTTGGCGGATACCACGCTTCTCAGACGAATAACAAAAAAATAGCATAGCGAATGCCGGCATACTACCCCTAAATATTCTTATAATGCCTCAGGGAGTATCAAGTAAGTGCGCTTGCAGTAGTTACCCAATAAGTTGTTTTTAAGGCCCTGAAAGTCCGCTGTTATAGCTTTTGTTGTGACTGTGCTGCACCTATCGCGAAGACGTGCCGTTTGTTTTTTTGTTTTTGTTTTTGTAAAAAGGACTTAGTATGCAGCGTAGTATATTCAATGCCTTTTTTTCAGTGATTTCTCGTGTAGGTATGTTACTGCAGGTGATAATGTAGAAGCAACACCACGATTGAAAATGAAGTTGCAGTATTCTTCTAATAGTGTGGCTGGAATAAAACAAACATGCATACGTTTACGAACGGGGGACGTCATCGCTGGAAGCGTAAATAACCTGTGCTTTCGCTTTATTTGACAGCATCCTCTTTCATCACGCGATAGCGGGACTTTGTCAGCTAGAGTCGTGAAAGGTGCACACTGAGTGATGGCGCCAGTAGGAAAGTGTAAAATTACATAAGCTTTCGCTCAAAGCAAAGTTCTCATTCTGGTAGACTTTCTGCGTTGAGGTGGTATGCGAGGTGTTATTGGTCAGCTGTCATCTAGTAATAAATTCACGTACTACGTGACGCCAAAGAGGCAAAAAAAAAACACACACTCGGCCTTATGGAAAAACGTGGTGCTGACTAACGCTGTGATGTTTTAATACATATGCATACCCAATAAAGTGAACGGGGGAAATAACCGCCACCATAGTTCAGTGGTAGCGTATTGGATCACGTTATTCGAAGGTCTCAGCTTCGAGTCTGACCAGTCGCTAGTTATCTTCTCGTCTCCTTTTCTTTCTTATAATCTACAATAAATTATTTTTAGAACATCCCCTATACTTTCCTGGTATTGTAGCCGTTTACTTCTCATTAAACTACATGACTGCATTTTAATAGATTCCAGGCTACTGCTCAACCTTCCAGGCAACACTGTAGAAAATGAAGCTACAAGTCTGGGCTCACAATAACGCAGACATAATTATTAATCCTCTTCGTGAAACTGATGCCCAGTATCCTCACCAAAGAGAAACTGTCTGATCACCAATATACAAATTGTGTTTCATTGCATCTATTGTATCAATATACCTTTGTATCATGGTATCGCGTTAGTTCTTGTGTACATGTATGCCAACACTGTCATGTATATTAGAGCAATTGTCTTCACTGTAACGCAGTCATATTGGTGATAATATATAGATGTGCCGAAGTGTATGTGCTTTGTTACTGGAATGGTATGAAGCCTTTGTGTTCTGTACATACTGTAAATAAATTTTCCTAAACATAACATCTTACACCTATATTTAATCTAGTCTCGCATCAAACTATCCATTATATCAAGCTTGAGCACAAAAAGCAAATTATAACCCTTTGTTTACCACCTGAGGCTTGTACAGGCTGTGGCACGCTAAAATTTCTATATAAGATGAAGCGTTCGTCTTGTACTGTGTGCTCACGCGGCGTCCATGATGAAAATTTACCTCATTTTCTCCTCTAGAGCGCAAGATATGGTTAACCTCGAAGTACATTACGAGCAACTTGATTTCAGTTGTAGACTGAAATCAAGTAGACTGAAATTTCAGTTGATTTCAGATAGTAGACCCTTCGCTGTAAATAAACACTAGCTATACGGCCCACTAAGGGTCTGCAGAAAAAAGCGCTTCGTGCATTCGAAAAATGTCCTAAAAAAAGTCACGGCATACCAAGGGAGTGAATTATGATTGGTGGGGTGTACTGTTCATCAGTCCGTCCGTGGTATCGCCCGCTCATTTTTTCTTGCTTCCGTCCGTCAATGCGTCCGTCCATGCGCCCGTCCGTGTGTCCATTCATCCCTGTGGCCATTGGTACATCCCTCTCTCCGTGCGTCTCGCCATGCGTCTGTCCGTACGTCTCTTCTTCCGTCTGTCCATCCGTCAATCCGTGCGTCTGCTCACGCGGGCTACCATCTGTCCGTCCGTCCATGCGTGAGTCCGCCCCTCTGTCTGTCTGTGCATCCGTCTGTCCTTCCGTCTATCTGTATGTCCATCTGTCCGTCCATCTATCTAGTGAACAACCCAAGTACAACCATCTCACATTATTTCATTAAGTATTCATCATATACAAGGGCCGCCATCTAGCGGACTTCTGAGGACCGCAATTTGGGGTATGTGCCACTGGCGGCTACATACACTATTAGAGGATAAACAGGCCCACACCCTAAGGAGCTTCGCCCCTAAACGCAAATATTTTTTGGAAAAATAACCTACACTATTTTGTCTTCCTTGTCTCACTGGAAGCGAATGTACAATGTTGTGATTCTGCGTTTATTGTTGTGTCAAATTATTTGTTTTAGTATGGTTTTCACTGTTCAAAAAGCCACACGCAATATAAATGTCCATACATGAGTTTATTTTTGACTATTGGAAGTGTGCTTAGAAAAATTCATTGTCACAGATGTCAATAACATTTCAAAAGAACATTTTCTTGTCCGGCATATAATAAAGATGATGGCGAAACAGACTTCAATTACATGAACATGAATAAGAGATGACTTAGAGACAACAGGTACATTCGGTTTTTCACACCAACACAGCAACACAAATATGTATCACAAAACGAGAGGTACACATATGCATATTGCAAGGCAAACTCGTTTTACTCGTTCATCACAGACCGACGCAAAAAGACAAGACCAGTGACGAAGGAATTTCCTTTCACCGCGGAAGAAGTTCTCCTCCGGTAAAACATATAGCAGCTCCGAGTAAAATTACTCTTGTATCGAGAAGAGCGCGTGGCGGCTGCGGCTCGCTGCAACCGCCTCGGAGTGGTTGCGCCATAGGCAGAATAACCAGCAACAATAAGAAGAGAAACAAAGTCGCCGCGATGACTACGCCCAGAAGAAACAAAGTGATTTGCTCTAAGGCTGTGGAATCCAGCATGTGTGGCTCTCCAGAAAATCGGCATGAGTAATGACACAATGCCTCAGAATATGCTGATTTGTTTTCTGAAGGGAGCAGTTCGGGCATGTTTCTGAATGGAGCATTCTCTCCCTCTCAAGCAATTTAAACTTCTGTGCTTTTGTACATACGGACCTAATTTATCTATTTGAGCGTCATTGTTTTGTTTGAGTGGACATGCACTGACGCATTTTGTTCTAGCGTATAGGACAGCTTTTTGCCTTAGAATTAAAAGTGTAACTTCATGCTTTCTGTTGTAAGCGAGAAGGAGTAGCAGTTGCCTTTTTAATGGCACCAACTGTTTCTGGTCATCCTTTCAATTACTCATCATTTTGATTTTTTAGAAACACCTGTGTTATTTGCATTTCGGTGTGAGCTCGAAAAAGTTGTTTACAGATTATGTAGCATTAAGGTTCGTGGCAAATCTTTGCACCATTGTTTGAAACTTAGACTGAAACATTTATTCGATAGTGTAGCCTACTTCAATATCAACTATGTTAAGCCGCGAAAATAGCCCTCTTCTACAGTGGAAGCAAATGAAACAAAAATTTGTGCCAGTCTTATGGGCACGATGTGCTACTCTTCGACGGAAAGATGGCGCTAGAGCCCGTTCACCTGAACGTAAACTGTTTTGCTTTGTATTATGGCGGCTTGAATCTCTTTTCAAAGAAGTGCTTACCGAAACTACTGGGTGAGGTTGACTTCCTATGACAGCCATACAAAAAGTACCATTCTCTTTTATTCGTTCCTAACGATTCACAATTTTCGTAGTACCTATGAAATATCTTATGATTGTAGTTGCTACATTGCGACATCACTATAGCCGAAAAAAAGGAGCGGCGACTATGGTACTCGCAACGCTCCAACGAAATGTACGAGAGTAGTGAGGAGAGTCTCATGCGCCATCATGAATCCGAATTGCCAAAACCCTCCCTAATTTTTCTGCCTGAGCTACGCCTAATTTTGCCGACTGCTGAAAGGCCCACACGTTTGGCCGTTTGTCTGCGAGCTCAAGTTCGAATAAATATGCGCACACTAATGAGCGCGAAACGTCAGCCACAGGCGTCTTTGCATGAGGGAGATGTGTTCACTGCTTACCCTTTCATCCTGCGTACCCCTTCTTCCTAATATCCCTCTGACATCTCCTTGTGCGACTGAATAACGAGTTCTAGATGCACTGAAACCCTCACGCGATTGTAGTGAGCCATGCATACCCCCGCACTCTTCCTCTTTCTTATCGACTGAGCGTAGTTTGTCTGTAGCAAGTAGACTTACAGTGAGCTCGTGAATGCGAGCATGCACACTGCGAATCGTTACACAGAGGGTGCTTATAGCGAATGAATGAAGACATCTGGCAAATTTGATGCACGATAGAAGCACTGGATGGTAATTCAATGCAGCATTTCTGCTATGGTTTTGATAGTTGATGTGCACACCGATTCCATCGATTAGGGGGGAATTCGCGCGCACAATACATTTGCAGTTTGGGATGAGTATGACGGGTGTTGAGAAAGCAGGATCTTATGTGGAAACAATACAATTAGATGTTTACAGAGGTAACGTGGTTGCAGCAAGCACAGTACCAGATTGATTGGCGAAACAAGGAAAATGTCTTCACGCTGCAGTGGGAGTGATCAGGCTGATGGTGCTGTAATACGGCTGCACATCACGTTCATGAAAGTGATGTGTAGCGTTGTGACTGTGAACGCATAGAATGGCAGCGCTTGTCTATAGTGTGGTGCATGGCCATCCCTGTCGCTTGTGACGTGAGAATGCGTGGCAAGACCACATGAAGCAAACTTGCCTGGGTTACAAGCTAACTCTCAGGAGCCGTGGGAGACCCTCCTCGCTCTTTCCCATCTACCCTTTCCCTGAATAAGCAATGAAGTTTTTCCACCGCCAACACTTTCCTCTCGAAATTTTGTCGTAATATGGCAAAGCGTCCTCTTCAAGGAATCACCACGAAAGCCAGTGGCATCTCTTCCGAACTTCCCTTCATATCCTATTGACATTCCCGTTTCGCAGTTTAAAATAGTCATTGCTGATGCCAACACGTTTCGTTCGTTTATCGATTGCTAACTTATATCACTAACCTTGCATTACCGCTGTAATCTTCATAGTCGCATGCACGTAAACCACAGCGACATTTTAGTTTATGGTATTTACGCCATTTTAAGCGTGTCTTTCACTGATTGTACTTGAACATTAAGTAGATCAATGAAGGATGGAGGCTCTCAGTGAACCTCCTTCACATTCTAAACTAGTGCTGTAAATTCAAAAAAAGTGGTCTCAGGTGACGAAAATACACTTTGTACTGGATTCCATACTTCCATTTATTTGTTTATAATTTAATAACTCATTTAATTATTTATTTAATTGCACATTTTTGCATCATGCCCATGAAGGGGGCAAAAGGATGTGTGCCTCCTGACTTCGCCCACACTTCGTGAGGACCTCGAGCAGATACGGCAAAACAGTACAAAGAAATTATTATTCAACATTACACATACAAATAATAAATAAGCGAGCAACACTACAATAAGCGGAAAAATACTGGTTAAACAATCATACAAAGCTGTTCCTTATCTACAAATGCAAAAAGCATTATGAGCATTATTAACATAATGAAAATACATAAATTTTCGTCGTAATACGAAAAACAATGATGAAAAAACAATGATTACTATAAATATATTTTATTCATTACCAATCTTCAGCCCACGTACCACTAAAAGTGGGTTTATAATATAACATTCATGATTTGCTTCCAAAAATTTGTAATGTTTTTGTCTCTCCCTAGCGCATTCAATTGCTTCAGGGAACCTGAACGTCACTTCCAAATGTCTTCCCCAATTCCCTCATGCATTAAAGAACTAGTGCGCTGCTCAATGAAATATTCAACGTGAGGCGTCCTCCGTAACGTGTTAACGTACGTCTTGTAAGAATTCTCGTGCATTTCCGTGCATTCCCCACAGAAATGCTTGCAGTATGAAATGAGCATACGCCTCAAGATCGGCAAGGGATATCTGCGAATTTTCACTGCAAGGGCTGCGCAGAATGATTAGCTCTGGGCCATCCGGCAGGCTGGGGATGCTGCCCGAGTACAGTAACTCCAAGCCTGTACCTGAAGCAACCAAAATATAACTGCTGGCTCACGGCTCACTGTGTGGAATATTCTTTTCTCTCTCTCAATATACCGTTCTATGGGTAGCTCCACTCTTGGTTACAGCGCTAAAAACAATGGTCACAGACGAACGAGCGTGACAAGGCGCACTGTACCATTGGAACTGATTACGTGCAAAAGTTAGCATAAACAAGCAAAATACCACAACAAAAAGCCAGTAAACAAAAGGCAACAAAAAGGCTAGGAAGATAAATAGTATATCTGACAAATTATGCTCAACTTATTTTATTTGTTCTGTTGTTCTTCTTTCCTTTGTTACTGAAAAATTTTACGTATTCCATAAATTTTTCAACGATATAAATCATAGGTGCATGTTGCGCCTTGTCCCGTACTTTTTTCGGCGTCCTGTGTTCTTTGTGGCTAAAACTATAAATGTGTCACTATGCTGGAAATGTTATGCCTTATGCACTGCTCGTCCTCAGTCTCCACTTTCTTTCATTTTATTCTACATTTCCTTTTTTTTCCCGATTTCCCGATACTTGATAGCCAATGGGACATGCTTATTCGGCTGGTCACAGAATAACGGGACGACAGACTGGTCACAAAACACTGATGAAGAGAAGGCCCACAGACTCAAAGGATGACGCAGCCACGGATGAAGACTCGCCACTGCAATCTGTAAGTGACCAGTTGTTTTCTTAATTATTGAAAATGAACAGGGAAGTCATTTTTATAAATGACGCTGAGGGCGCAGATAACCAATCTAGTGAGTGAAGCAGAAACAAGTTTCAGTAGAATAAAGATCCTACAGCAATATGCTTTTTGCTAGACAGCGAGACTAGACATTGCAGAGATGTCAAAGAAAGTTGACAAACAGATGCATCAGTTTATGGCGCTGCAAACCATTGAATCCGAGTTTGCGAGGACCACTCAGTACGAACATGAGATGATTAGCATTATTCATAACATCAATGCGTACCTTCGTCGAGATGTGCACCCTGAAATAGCGCGGGAACAATAAACTTTTATGTAAATGCCAGGCAAGCAAATACAGTAAAGCTACCAAATCTTAAACAAACAGTTTGATAGCAGCAAGATGCAGTAGCAAAGATTTTGGTATAAATATGACTTGGCTGTTCACATGAGAAGTGACCTAAACGATATCCACGAATTTACGTATTTGTGGTCCTCACTAACTGGGAGACCGCCTGCTGCCGTCGAGGAATTGTGATTTTCGGACAACAATTACGACAAAGCTAGTGATATGCTCAAGCAGCGGTACGGAAGAGATGACGTTTTGGTAGTAGTAAACTTGAACGAGTGCATAAACATTAATAAAGTAGCGAGCCGCAGTGACTATGAAGGTTTTAAGAAGATTGTCAGAAATTGTGCGAGTACACACGTGAGGATTGCAGTGCTTAAGCTTCAATAGCATCAACTACGCATCAATGCTGCTGCAAATAATAAAATGTCGCTGCCAGTGAAGATGTAGAGTGCATTCCAGTTGAAACAAGGGATAGTCGCCAGTAGATCGTCAAAAGAAGGTCAGAATACTCCTGACTTCAAGAAGATAACCCCAAGTTTTTGATGAAATGCTTAGATAATAAAGTGTAATGCAGAGAAGAATTTGTCACAAAAAAGCAACAATAGCAGCACCGAAAGTAACCAGCAAGAAAGAATTTCTAGTTTGCAACGTGCAATTGCAAATATTTGCATATTTTGTGACACTCATAATCACTATACTGATAACTGCAGGAAAGTTATGCCGTTTGAAGAGCAGAAAATGAAGCCAAAAGCTTCATTTGACGCTTCCGTTGTACGAGGCTTCGCCATACTGCCAAAATAAGTAAGGCAAACATAATGTGCAACATAACTTGCAAACATCACAGAACATGTATGTGCCGGAGCAAAGAAAGCACACCCCAGTCTGAAGTGTCTGTTAAGGTTGCAAGACAAGAAAAATAAAGCATCCACTTTCCAATGTATGTAGAGTTGAAGAGTTTTTCTACAGACTGCAGTAGCAGTGGCAGAAGGCAGAAGTCAGTCATGTTATTGTCATGTTTTAATGGATACGGGCAGCCAAAGATCTTTTGTTCTGAAAGATTGCCTGAGAAATTTGCCTGCTAAGATAAGAGAACAGCGACTGACAATAGGCTCGTTGGAAGGAGATGAAACTGAATGACTTATGAAGTTTGTGGAAGTAAAACTGAGTACCTACAGCGGTGAAGAAGTGCTATTGAAAGCAGTGGATGTGAACGTGATTTCAAAAGAAATAGTACCGTGCCTAACTATCGAACTGCAAAACAGGTAAGAAGAGGATGAATTGAAGCTGGCCGACGTCATAGGAAGAAACACAGAGTGAAACAAAATGGCGTAATTATTGGCTCAGACGAGTATTGGAAAGTAGTGAAAGGTGGTATCCTAAAGCTAGGCGAGGAGTTGACCGCAAGAAAAACTATATTCAGATGAACTGTCATGACAACGTGTGCGCAACAAAGCAGACGTAAATAGTCATTTTCTGTGCTTCATCACATCCTATGGCGCTGTGCCTTTTCCAGTCCCCATTTCCAAGAAAAGAAAATTAACAAGCTGTGTAAAGCCCATGACCTCACCTCTCAAATTCTGGCTGTCCAGAGGGCCTGCGCGAGGGCGCTCAGGTTTAAATTGACCGCCCTCCGGTGAAGAACGGGTGAAGAACGTTGATCGAAAGGCCAAACCATATGAGAGAAAGAGGCCAGCGTTGAAACAAACTGCAGAAATAAACAAAGATTGAAGCATTCTTGTAAACTCTTTAATTATAAATAATCAAGAAAGCAATATTGCACGAATATACAAGCTACACCAGTACACCGACCTTGGTTTCGCTACGCCCTCCTGGATTCTTCAGAAACCTTGGTAAGATTATGAAAAGGTATTTGGCAGCCGATGAGACCATGCTCCTGCTGCCATACACGCCATGAGAAAGTTTTTGATTACTTCTTCAACACCTTTTCACCGATGCAGCTTGTCTGTTGGTGTGATATTGCTTTGTTGATTCTTTCCAATATTTCATGTTACATCGTTTGGAGGAGTCCTTCCGTTTTCTCTGTTTAACTCTCAAGTTTTTTCAGCGCTGACTTCTTCGTAATTTGGTAAGCCCTTGCAGCGTACTTTCTTCAGAATTATGTCTGTCATCGCAACAGGTGCAAGCTTATTTGGTCCTCTGCACGCATTAGTGGCCGGTGGCTCGCTGATCAGCGTTGCTTCAACTTGCACTGTGGTTGTCTGACTTTCCTGTTTTGATGAGACTCCATTCGCTATAACTTTCTTCGTCGCACTTGGTTGCAAATTAGGCTGGCTTTCGCTGTATGTTTGTCCACTTCGCATCATGCTGCTTACGTGTTTTATCAAAGCTTGGTCTTCCTCAGAAACGTTTGCATAATTGTGAAGCAACCTCGTGTCTTCACTGAATTATGCAATATTATCCGACCTCTTCTGGTGTGTGTCGCTGTTCGGTCATTAGTCACTATTTTCTGTGCTGATGTGAGTGAGTGAAATAACTTTATTGAGTCCACAATCAAGGCACCTGCTTTCGTGTTTTATAAAAAATCAGTTTTTCTCAGAAACATGCGTCGTGAGCAAACATCCTTCTTCCCTTCACGTTAATTGTCCTGCTCATGATGACCTCTTCTGGTTCGGTCGTTGTGTCACTTTTCTGTGCGTCATAGTGAAGCACCATTACTTTCCCCTTTTGCTTCATTGTTGTACACGTTAGCTTTACCTTGTACAGTGCAACCGAATGAAATTTCTGTTGCGGTGAACTTCTCTTCTAGCTTTCGGATGACACCTTTCATCACTTGCCAATACTGGTCTGAGCCAACAGTCATGCCGATTTCACTGCTCTCTGCGTTTCTACCTAAGTCGTCAAGCAGCTTCAATTCATTCGCTTCATATTTCTTTTTGCTGTTTGATAGTTAGGAACGGTACTATTGCTTTTGAAAGGATGTCAATCTCCATCAGTTCTAAAAACACTTTTTCACCACTACAAGTACATTTAGTTTACCATCAACACACCTCAGGCCATTTTCAATATCCTTTTCTCCAAACGAGCTTATCATGAATCTTTCTTTTCTTCTCACTAGTAAACAAGTTGCTCAAGCAACCCTTTTCGAGCAAAACATCTTTGGCGGCCAGTATGCAGTACAACAGGACATTAACATGACTTCTTCCAGCCTTTGGCCAATGCCTGTAGAAAAATGCTTCATGAACTTTACGTAGTTTGTCAGGTACAATTTTGCTCTTTTTTTCTTTTTACTTTCACCTAGATCATTCACTATAAAATTTTCTGAAAGTTTTTTTTTTGTCGACACATGGGTGGCGCATGCCCTTTCTAACATATATTGCACCTCAAGCTTGCTTTACACATTTTAGCAATGTGGCGAGGCCTTGTACCACTAACACATTGATCTGATTCTTCGAGGTTAATTTTTTTCTCTTCATAGGGCATCGATTTCCTACAGTCATCAATGTAATAAGCGGTTGTCTCACAAAATATGCGAATTTTTGCAACTGTACCTAACAAATAAACCAATTTTTTTGTGACCCTTAGTTCTGCTATCGTTGCTTTGTCTTTGCGTTACACTACCTTTTCCAAGTATTTCATGAAAATCTAAGATTATCGTCTTGAAGATGAAAAAGATTCCGACTTTGCCTTGAAGATATACTGGCTTACTATCGTCTGGCATAAAAGACTATAATACCAGCAGTACCTAAAGAAGATCGAAATTTTACACCTCCCAGCATGAGCATTGGCAGCGAAGGCTAGTACTGGAGAGGGCAGCGCTGCTGTCACTGTGACGTATATAATGACATCACGTGGCCCACTCATGCAATCATCAGTGCAGCGCACTTATTTTCGACCCCGAGTAAGTTCATTTTATTACTTACAGGATTCTTGATACGCTCCGCTCCGTAGCACACGCATTCTAGTGATCCTAATTGTGAATGAGCCCTTCTAAAACGTCGCGGAACCGATACACTTGGCTGATGAAACTGAAATTGGCAGAAACCTCAGTATTCAACCGCAAGTATGCAGCTCACGCAGCGGCTACTTCTTTTTTTCAAGCGTCTGTAGATCAACAAAGAGTTTGCGCCAGGTATGGGCGATAAAGTGTTCAGTGTGTATGATGGTCTACTGCGTGATCTGTAGGAATAAGAATTTAATCCTTTTCTTTGCACCAAACGGAAAAGAAGGATTGCCGAAGCGTGAAATTCGAGAAACCATTCGTTCGTCCCTTTTGTAATTAAAGGAACGCATTCTGTGGTATCTACTTCTCTCTTGGTGTGAGTTATTTCCAGCTCCTGGACTAGCTTCTAAAGTAGCTAAGGAGGGAACGTGTTTGAGTTCGAAATGGGTACGCCTCGATGACCCGAGTGCTCAGTGGCGGCGTGAAGGAAGAGCCGTAGTCCGGTGAAGAGACGCTTTATTGCAGCCTCAGGCACCTGCCCGAGTCCAAACCCGAACCTTTGCTCTTCATTTCACATTCAAACACCATCCTTTCAACCTTTGGTTGAACAAAGGGTCAACCCACAAAATAATCACTTGTTGTGGCTCGCTTCATCACAACCAATCGCACAAACTCTTTCCTAATAGCACTGCATAAGTCGAAACCACATTACCGAATACAACACGTGAAGGCATAGGTTCTCCGCGTGTCATAACCTCTCCCATGCCAGGCCGTGTATCGGCTGACCTACGTCGGTAGCCGTTCTCACACTCGAACTCTATTAGCTTCTCAATAAACGTCGCTTTGTAGAAGCCTCCTCAACCGAGGAGAGTACACTTCCAGGCCCTGTGCATTGACCAAGTGTGCACGCGACAGCGAGGCACCCCGACATCCTAACAACACTCGGTAATGACGAATAGCGGAGCAGGATAAGCTCGTCTCTGTGCAGTACCATGTCTCGGTCAGCCCAATGGTCACGTCCCTGCGGCATTGCCAATGGCACACGTGCACGCCAACACTGACTTAAGCTCAGACGACCGCGCTTGACGGGACTCTGGCAAGACGCGCGCCTGAGTAAGCTTGCCTTTTCTAGTCCAAAACAGGGGTGACCTTGACGGCTCCACTCGTGAACCGCGTGAACAAAGGAGCCTCCTTTTTTTCCTGTGCGCGGGTCTTCCCCGTTCGCCTTCGCGGAACCGATCGACTTCGTTAGATTACGCGTCGGGAACTGGCTCCGCGATCCGAATTAGCCGCATGAATTGCGCTGCCCACAAAACGCCGCTAATGGTTGCCTCATACTAATTGTGTGAGTTTTCGAGCATGTGCTATAATAGGAAGCAGTGGGATGCATGTGCGATAAAGCCAAGAATGAGGAAGACAGCCCAGCATTGATGGTCACGTGTGCGGCAAGAACTTTCACAAAAAATATTTTCTGTATTGCGTTGGGGTTCACATCTGGTGAATACGACATAGGGCTGTCCGGAGATGTACACATAAAAATTTTTCACGTTTATTCAGGCCATGCCGACAGGTCTTTTTCCAGCTGTGTGCTGCTGAAGCTGAGAAGAATGGTTTTGTTCGATGCTGTCATTTTGCGTTGCATAATCGGACGTCTGTTCTGTTAGCAGCCATGGTGTGCTGAGTTGCTGTGAATCAAGTTGGTTGACTCCAGAGCCGGAAGAGTCGCTGAAAATGAGATAAAGTACTTGTAAATAATAGTCAAGCTAACGGTGCGAGCAGGCATTTTTGCAGCATTCGCACATCGCATCACGTCAGTCAATGAACCCAGCGCAAAGAAGCGCGTGTAGTGCAAGCGAACACCAGGGAGACAAGCTATATGCGGGTGAAGTTTCACTTATTTACTTATACGTCTGATAAATCATCATTCAGCAATAATAGAAGGGAAAGTAGTGGGCTGCAGAAACCATGGTTGTTGAGAAGAGTAATGCTGTTGTGGCGAAAAAGGTGCGATACCATTATGAAAGATCAAGCGTATTCAGTACCCGACAGAAAAGCATCGCTCCCCTCCGTCATTTTGTACCACCCTGAAACGTAGCGCGAGGTGTTGCCGTGAATCCTGCGTGGCAGTCCAACTCATTAAATTGTTACTTCTCGGCCGCGTACTTTCCGCGCAAAACTGGTACGTGCCATCGCACTCTCCTCAGTAACCATAAATCTTCACACATTGCGAAAATGCTTCGATTTACAGATTGTTTGATGAGGTACATATCAGCTCAACCTTTACCGCGCCTTTTCACGTTGTGCCTCGATAGCATCATGCACACACGCTTCACCGAAAGCGAATGACGTGGCTACGATTCTACGCTGGCATGCTAAATAGCCTAATAACACCCTGTGTAGGGCTAGTTGTTGCGTTACATAAAAAATCCTGTCAGTAAAATAAAAAAGACAGCAAACAAAGAAGCAGACAGGAAAGTGGCTAGACTACCAACAAATTGTTATTTTATTGGCTGGAATTCTTGTTTATGAGTCACTAAATATCTTTGTAGGCTAACACTATAGCTTGTGTCACAGCTAAGTACTACAACTTTTGCTTGCGAAGCGAGAAGAGCCATAGCAGAGAGCCAGAGTCATGGAATTTGGCGAACACTTCACACTGCTGGTACCCGAGATGTCCTTTTATGCGTCACAAAAGGACTCCCGAAGACGGTGCCACTCCATTTCCTCGCCCGCAATACGATCTTCTGAGGCTCTTCACTCCAGTCACGGTAACAGCCAAGCAAGAAATGCAAAACACGTGGAGCAAAAAAACGTCGTGGAACGACTCGCTGCGAGATGATGAAACGCAGTCGTGGAGCAAAATGAATTCAACAGCTGGAATCTGTTCGAAAGTTCAGTGTACTACGATGGTTTAATGCAAGACGAAAGAGAAACCTATTTAAAAGAAAGTTCATTTGTTTTCAGACGCAACTTCATATGCATACTGTAACGTTTGCAGTGCTCGCCCTCTTTCTACGTCGGGGCTTTCTGATAACATTGCCCGATTGCTGTTATTTTGCTGTTTTCTTTTCTTTCGTGCCAACCTGCGATTGGCTGCGTAGCGCTTAAAAACGCGCCGCAAGGTGAATAAACTGGGATTGTCTTCCTGGCACTGCTTGAGTCGTCTCTTTCCTGGGCCGGCTGTCGTCCAGCCGCCGAATACGTAACAGCTGGTGGCAGCGGTGGCGGCGGTATGGAGCGCACGTCGAAGGCGGCCTTGGCGTCCGGTTTGGTGAGAGCACGGCTTGCTTGACTTCATTGGGAGCATTAGCAGCATTTACTTGGTAGTCGAGGTTCTTTTGTATTTGTTGTTGACTTTGCTAAATAGTAGTACATATCAGGGTAGCACTTGTTAACAGCAGTCATGATCCTCACGTCGTTAACGAAACCCAACCTAGTGCTGCTAGCTGAAGAGCTCGGTATCCCTGTACAGAAGTCTATGCGGAAGCCTGCAATTATCGAAGCGATATCCAAATGCGGAGCAAACGACGACGAAGTCGAGGAGTGTTGGAGGGCAGTCTCGGAAAAGCTCAAAGAACGAGAAGTAGAACTGAAGTTAAAAGAGATGCAACTGCATAACCTTGAACGCAATGACAGTTTCGATATGCGAGGATACATGCAACCTTTCAAGGCTGGCAGTGACATCACTTTGTATCTCGTCAACTTTGAGAGGACGTGTACAAGAGCTGCACTTGCAAAAGAGACTTGGTCGCAACGCCTGTTGACATTACTTCCAAATGAGGCAGCCGATGTAATCGCGAGAATGCCAGATGAAGATGCTCATGATTACGAAAAAGTGAAACTTCATTTGAGGCGAAGGTACAGCTTGTCAACAGAAGCCTTGAGGATGAAGTTCCGTAACACGAGGCGTGGCCAAGGGGAGTCATTTTCAGAATTCGCCTACAAATCCATGAGCTTGTTAGAGGAATGGCTTAAGAGTGCCAACGCATACGAGGACAAGCAACGTCTGATTGAACTGTTTGCGCTCGAGCAGTTTTATGCGTCCATTCCGGACCAAATGCGGCTGTGGATTCAGGACAAGCCAAACGTAGAGACTTTGCAAACGACAGCCAGCTTGGCGGACGAGTACCGTTCCCGTAGAATGGAAAGTTCGGAAGAACAAAGAAAGAAGCCGTCAGGAGCGTTCAAGAAATTTCAGAAAGGAACGAAAGAAACTAACCAAGGGAAACCAGGCGACAGTGTTCCAGCCCAAGGGCATGCAGCCAACGCGAGTGAACCGAAAAGTTCCAAGTTCGAAGAAAAACAACCGCTGGTCTGCTATAAATGCCAACAACCGGGTCACATCGCAGTCGGTTGCCGACAGCCAGCAGTTTCCGTCAATTTGCTAACCGAAGAGAGCGATTTACTCTTGCCCTACACATATGACATGAAGGTGAACGGCATCAGTTGCAACGTTCTGCGCGACACAGGAGCAACATTTGATATCGTCCACCCGTCATTTGTTAAGCCCGAGAACTTAACAGGTTCATGTGTATGGGTACGCCAGGCACTAGAGCCAGACATGAAGTGTTTGCCGGTAGCCAGAGTCGAAATGAAGGGCGCCTTCGGCACATTCGAAACTGATGCTGCGGTTTCCGATAAACTTCCTCAGAAAATTCCCTACATTTTTTCTAACCGATCAATGAGGGACTTCCAAAATGCAGGACTGGAACTTAATGCTAACCCTGTAATGGTCGTCACGAGGTCCCAAACAAGAGCTCAAGCTACCAGCGCTACCCGTAACACGGAAATTACAGACCAGAGTGAACCGACACAAGCTACTGCACCAAGCGAAACTGTTCCTGTCGACGCCAATTGTGTCGCGCCAGCCTTTGATAGCAGCACTCCCGTCGGTAATGCGCTCCCAGGTGAAGCGATAAACCCAGTCAGTGAAAATTTTCAGCTTCTAGCAAAGTTAGACAAAAGCGCTCTCAAAATGGAGCAGGCAAACGACGAGTCGCTGAAGACGTGCTGGGAAAAATCAAAACGGAAACAAAAAGGAGCCGTGTCGCTCATAGTCAAAGAAGGCATTTTGTACAGAATATTCAAAAACAAGAAAGGCAGAACCTTTGAACAGCTTGTCGTTCCCAAAAAGTATCGAGTCGCACTTTTGGGTTTGGTTCACAGCGATAGCTGGGCTGGCCATTTAGGTATCAACAAGACCAAGAGCAGGTTATTGAACGACTACTACTGGCCGACGTGCTTCAAAGAATCGGAGAACTGGGTACGTTCCTGCAACGTTTGCCAAAGGACGGGGCGGCCAAACGAAAAACTCAAAGCACCTTTGGTCCAAGTGCCTTTGATTGGCGAACCCTTTCGCAGATTAGTTGTCGACATTGTAGGTCCATTACCAGTAACAGCGGCGGGCAACAAATACTTGCTAACACTCATTTGCCCTGCTACGAAGTTCCCGGAAGCAGTGGTGTTACCCGAATTAAGCTCCACTGCAGTTGTAAACGCGCTACTCGGCGTCTTTGCAAGAATTGGATTTCCTAGTGAAATCCAATGCGACCAAGGTTCTGTGTTCACAAGCGCGCTCACCACGACGTTCTTGAAGAAATGCGGCATATCCGTTCACCACAGCTCAGTCTACCATCCGCAAAGTAATTCAGTCGAGAAACTTCACTCTGTAATGAAGCGCATTCTGCGTGCACTCTGTTTCGAGAAAGGCGCCGACTGGGACGAAGCTGTTCCCGCGATGCTCTTTGCTCTGCGCTCCGTCACTCACGAAGCGACTGGGTTCACGCCGGCGGAACTTGTTTACGGTCGAGCGCTTCGCTCCCCGCTAACGTTGTTGAAAGAAAAGTGGGAAGACAAGTTCGTAGACAAATCAGTTGTCGAGTACGTGCTGACCTTGTTGAAGCGCCTACGTGAATCGCAAGAACTGGCGCAGATAAACATGGCAGAAGCGCAGCAACGCTCAAAGGTGTACTACGACAGATCCGCACGCACACGAACCTTCAAGGAAGGCGATAAAGTGCTGATTCTGCGGTCGTCAAAGGCAAATAAACTGGAAGTAGCATGGGATGGGCCGGTCACGATTAAACAAAAGCTCTCCGACACCAATTACTTGGTAACGACGCCCGGTAAACGCAATGATGTGACGATATATCACTGCAATCTAATGAAGCCTTTTATCGAACGCAGTGAGACGTTGAGCATTGTCCTTAACGAGCCTGAAGAGATCAACGTTCCTCTACCCCAAGTGCCAAGCCCCTGCTCTTCCCCATCAACAGAAGAGATAGTCCAATCTGTCACTAAACAAGCTTCTCTAACTGACAAGCAAAGAAAGGAGTTAGAACTGCTTGTGCGCAACTTCAGAGACTTGTTTAGTCCCACTCCCGGCAGGACAAATCTCGTGGAGCACGACATTGAGTTAACATCCAACCAACCTTTCCGAACCAGGATGCACAGATTTTCCCCCCGTCACGAAAAGATCCTGAACGATTGTGTTCAAAACATGTTGACACTGGGTCTAATCGTGCCAGGAGAAAGCGAGTATGTGTCACCTATGTTTATTGTAGAAAGTCCAGGCAAGGAACCGCGACCCTGCATCGATTATCGAAAATTGAATGCGATAACAAAAACAAAGATGTTTCCCATTCCAAACGTTGAGGGCTTGATCGAGAAAGTGTCCGCGGCACGGTACGTTTCTACGTTAGATTTGGTACGCGGTTTCTGGCAAGTGCCACTAACGGAAAACGCCAGTAAGCTCGCCACTTTCATGACACCGACAGGCACATATCGCCCTCTTGTGCTCACTTTTGGCCTCAAGAATGCACCCTTCGCATTTTCAAGGTTAATGCATGAAGTGCTCAAAGGAGCCGAGTCGTTCGCTGTTCCGTACCTTGACGACATAGCTGTTTTTTCGAGCACCTGGCAACAGCATTTGGAACATCTGCAGCAGGTATTCCTTCGAATACACGAGGCAGGCTTGACTCTCAAACTCGCCAAATGTCGTCTTGCGAGCTCTGAAGTCCACTACTTGGGGCATGTTGTTGGCCAAGGGAAGCGACGTCCTTCCGAAATAAAAGTTGAAGCAATCACTAGCTTTCCTTTGCCGAAAACAAAGACTAACTTGCGTTCCTTTTTGGGTTTAGCCGACTACTACAGAAGCTACATTCCCAACTTCGCAAATATCGCTAGTCCTCTCACAGACGCACTGCGCAAAACTGAGCCAACTATTGCAAGTTGGAATAAGGCTCGTAAAGATGCTTTTGCTGAGATCAAAAAGATTCTTGTCAGCAAACCGGTCCTCGCGGCACCAGATTACTCTCTCCCCTTCTTAGTTCAGTGTGACGCCAGTGACCGCGGAATGGGCGTTGTTCTAAGTCAAGTGAACAAAAAGGGCGAGGAACATCCTCTTGTAGCACCGAAAGGCGGGCGAGTTGGAACTTATCCATAGTGGAACTTATCCATAGTTTCTTTATCTGAACAGGAGATTGGTTTCATTGATCGGAAGTAATCTTGCGTAGCACTTGATTTTCTGTGTACACATGTATATTTATGCTTTCTTTCAAATAAAACTTTCAGTTGTTAGACCAGCGCTTGTCCTGTTTCCTTCTCTTGTGTGTTTCCTTTTGTGCGCTGCCCACTATGGATAAGTTCCAACTCGCCCGCCTTTCGGTGCTACAACAGTTTATTGCTAGTTCTTCGGGCTCTCTTTTGTGTCAATACGTCAATTTCATGGACGCATCTGCCATTTCTTCAGTCATCGCCGTTTGCATCTGCCGTGCACGGACTGCTTCGTGGTATGCCAGGATCTCACAGTGTCCCCCGGATCTTCAGGGGCTGTGCGGTTGGCTACAGCCGTCCCCCAGTCATGTTAGGAGAGTGTGCCGACTTCTGCGCTCGGAGTGGTGGCGGCAGGCGAGGTTCTTCAGAAGCTGTTTGCGGGTATGCTGTGGTGCTGAAGGCGACGACCGTCGGAAGCGGCGACTCTACGCTGATTGGTGCTCGGCCACGGACGCGGCGACTGAGTACCTTTGGAGGGCTGTGCTGGTTACGCTACCACCACGACCGAAGGCGAAAAAAGGTACAGGTCGGGTTGTGCTTCTTGGAGGTGCCCACATTGAAGAATATGACCAGGAATTTCTGGGGCTTGGTCCCAAATTTGCCTTTGAACCAAAGCTCACCGCCACGGAAAAATTGGCAATGACTCATTCCGTTGCTAACCAGGTTTCTGAGCCTAACCGATCCTTTTGTTTGAAACAGTGTATTGATGTGGTTTCCAAGTGCAGTACGAGATTCAGTCGAGATGGCCAGTCGCGACGCTTAGTAAACTCTTTTGCCGCAAGTGATTTGCGGCTTTTGGTGTCAGATAAGGAAGGATCCTTCGTCGTGATGCCCGCGGGCATGTTTCAGGATAAGGCTGTTCAAGCAATGCAAAAAAACTTCAAACCAGTCACTTGTAAGCCGGCTTCTGTTAAGAAGAAGGCATTGGCATTATTGTCAGACCTAAAGCTTGAACGACTGAGGTCCTTGGCGAAGAATTCAAAAAGCCTGGAGTTGCAGGTGTTCTTCTCCGCCAAGACGCATAAACCCGATGTACCCTTTCGGGCAATTGTGTCGGAGCGTGGCTCGTGGCAACACGTTGTCTCGGGCTACTTGCAAACCCACCTCAGCTCGTTGAATTTAGTGGATCCTTTCTTGGTTAGGAATTCACTACAGGTTGTTGATTTCTTGGGTAATCAGAACCTTTGGGAAAAAAAGTCTGCCTTCAGTGTCGATGTTCAGGACCTGTTCTACTCACTGCCGCATAATTTTCTGTTACTATGTGTTAAGGAAACTATCACTGAACTAAATGAAGAAACGCGGTTTGTTGACAAATGTGGTATTTCTGTTCAAAGTTTCCTTGAACTTCTTCGTTTTTATCTTGATTCTACTTTTGTTTCTTGGCAGGGGGATTTGTTTGTTCAGGCCTCAGGTGTATGCATAGGTTCCAGAGTTGCCCCGGTCCTAAGTGACATATTGTTGAGTAGAATTGATCGCGATCTAGAAAGAGATTTTGAGGGTTGGGGGACTCGTATATTTAGGTATGTGGATGATTACTTGGTTTTTTTGGATAGTGTTAGTAGCTTACATGATAAGGTGAACATTCTCAAGGCATTTAGGAAAAGGGGGCAGGGTCTTCAGTTTACGTGTGAAGTTCCCAATGAAAAGAATGAGCTTCAGTTCCTTGACCTAACATTGCGATTCCAGGATGCGCATGTCTGTTGGTTATACGCTCCCAGGTCGGCTAAACCCCTCCTAAACTTTAAATCTGCTCATTCTAAACTGGTAAAAAATGGTATAGTCACTTCATGCCTTCACGCAGCTGTCGCAAAATCTTGTTTCCATGCCACAGAGGAAAGCTTTCGTAATCAGTGTGATCGGCTTAAGACAGCGGGTTTTCCCACCGCCTTTCTCGTTTCTGCTTCCGAGCGTTTGCTAAAGAAAGTAAATAGTAACGCGCAGCCCACCAACCAACCAGCAACCTCTCAACGCGAGCAAAAGCGTTTTGCAGTGATTCCCTATGTACATTCCATTTCACATAGATTAAAGAAAGTTGGGGGGCAGTATGGGGTTGACGTTGTTTTTTCAAGTGGGAATAAATTGGGTAGCTTATGTGGCAAGATTCATAGACGCGTTAAGGGAATTACGAGGGCGGTTGATAACACTTGTTCAATCAAGCACGTTAAGAAGTATACCGCATGTTCGACTGGGGTAGTCTATAAAATTCCTTGCTCGTGCGGGAGTGTCTGCATAGGACAGACCGGTAGATGTATTAATATTAGGCTACGGGAGCATGAAAATTCTTTAAAGGGTGGGGTTCTGTCTCACCTCGCCAGCCATTGCCGCGATTGCGGTTGTATTCCTTCTTTTGAGCAAACCGCAATCATCGACCGCCATCATAATCAAAGGACACGTGAGATTGCTGAGGCTTACCACATGGCGAAGAGTGTTGGCATTTGCGTTAGCCAGCCATCTGTTTCTTTATCTGAACAGGAGATTGGTTTCATTGATCGGAAGTAATCTTGCGTAGCACTTGATTTTCTGTGTACACATGTATATTTATGCTTTCTTTCAAATAAAACTTTCAGTTGTTAGACCAGCGCTTGTCCTGTTTCCTTCTCTTGTGTGTTTCCTTTTGTGCGCTGCCCACTATGGAACATCCTCTTGTCTACGCCAGTCGAAAACTAACATCACGCGAGCAAGCCTACAGTACAACTGAAAAAGAATGTGCTTGCTTGGTCTGGGCTCTCGAAAAGCTGTCGTCCAGCCGCCGAATACGTAACAGCTGGTCGTGTTACGAAAAGCTGTCGTGTTACCTCAAAGGCTCCTCATTTGTTTTTGAAACTGATCACTCACCTTTAGTGTGGTTAAATCAAATGTCGAACAAAAACAGCCGCTTGATGCGTTGGAGTCTAGCACTTCAGCAATTTGATTTCTCAGTGCGGCACAAGAAAGGCAAACACCATGCTAATGCGGACTGCCTTAGCCGAACCTATTAAGTGTTTCTTGTTTCTTTTGTGTGCATGCAACTTGGCGCAAGTATATATTTTTTTTTTCCTTATCGTGTTCGGCTTTCACGTTATCTGCTCCCAGTGAAATCAACTGTCGGGCTTTTCTAAGCTTGGGCGCCAGGTTGCTTTTGACGTGGTTTCTGCGTTTCTACCGCTCGTCCACTCAGCCATTTCAGATCCTGTCGTACCAGATGGCGAAATCAACCCTGCTCCAGGCGCCTGCAGCCAACTCCCGTGCTGCAGCCAATCGACACTCGGCGAGTGGTGCCCGTTCTGAACATTGCCTGTTCTCGACATTGCCTCCTCTTGGCCTTTAATGCCAACCTTCGCGGGCGTGTTCCAGCCAGATGACGCGCAATGCCATTTCCATTTCCTTCTGCGGTGGCTACTTCAACGACCAGTGCCACCATGCACCTCAGGGTCTTCGCCCACGCCGTGCACAAAGACAATATGACCGTGCGAAACGTGTCAGTGCTGTGCTTCGAGACCTGCCCACGTGTTGGCTACCTGTTACCACCTCCAGCTGTTCATGAAGCGTCATCCTCTTGAACGCCTTCCGCTAGGGGTAGCTTTGGCCGAGTTGTAACGTTTGCAGTGCTCGCCCTCTTTCTACGTCGGGGCTTTCTGATAACATTGCCCGATTGCTGTTATCTTGCTGTTTTCTTTTCTTTCGTGCCAACCTGCGATTGGCTGCGTAGCGCTTAAAAACGCGCCGCAAGGTGAATAAACTGGGATTGTCTTCCTGGCACTGCTTGAGTCGTCTCTTTCCTGGGCCGGCTGTCGTCCAGCCGCCGAATACGTAACAATACTGAACGGCAGCTTATTTGATCAATTTCTACGAGAAGACAAAAGGCACTGAATTACTTATTGCAAAAAGAATAGCGCCAACGAAGTAAATCTCGCTGCCACGAGTTGAGTTAATGGCTGTGTTGCTGTCCACACGTCTCTCTGAGTACACCAGAAGCACAACCTAATAAATGTTTTATTACGACAATAATTATATGAACACTTTTGGCTGAATTTCGCCACAGGCTTCAGAGTCATTCACCGCATATGTATACACCTACGTGTAGATGAAAACGCAAGACAGAAAAAAATCGCAGCATATCCACGGAGTGAATGATGATAAGTGGGGCGAAGCGTTCGTCAGCGCGTCCACGCTTCCTTCCATCATTTCATTCTTACTTCCGTCCGTCCGCGCGACCGTCTGTGCGTCCATCCGTCCGCACGTACACGCGTCCGTCCATCTGTCTGTCTATCTTCTAGTCTGTGTGTCCGTCCTTGCGTTCATCTAGTGAACGTTCTAACTACCGCCATCTCGCATCCCTTGTGGCACATACCCACTTCATGCGTCCATCCATCTACTAGTGAGTCTGTCCATCCATGCGTCCGTCCATGCATTCATCTAGTGAACACTCAAAGTACCGCCATCTCCCATCTCGCCTCCCGGTAGGTATGTACGACAACGACGGAGGATAGACAGACCCACGCCTTAAGAAACTTCACCCCTAAAATTCTAGAAAAAGGACTCCGGCGCGTGGAGTCGAATGTGCGACCTCCGCGTCGTGAATGCGTGGCGTTAACCACTGAGCCACCAAGAGCACCTTCTTCAACGTTCAATCAGGAAGCTGTTACGCCTACCACTTACCACTGTTGGCGAGCATTGGGGGGGGGGGGGCTATCGTTGTTTTTTTAGCATTATCAGCAAGGTGGCGCAATAAGCGCGTGGCAGCTTTCGTCTCTCACGCGCACTTTGGCCCGCGGATAGAAGGGGAGTGGATGATCTCTCACACACCCTTATCTTCCGGGGGGGGGGGGGATCATACGTTTTGGCTCAAGTTGCCCTTGCACTGAAATGATTCTATTGTAGTTACGGAGCGCACAAAGGCCACTGCAATCATTGAACAGCCTCCGTTTGCGAAAATAGAGCGCTTTTCAGAGTATCGATGTAATAAAAACTGAGACGCTTATTTGCATTTGTGTGTACATTTGAGTACGTTTTGTGCGTCATTTGGGCGTAAAAAACACGGGACACGTTTAGAACTGCCTCCATTCTGCACGTGGCCTACCAATTTGTTGCTGTCACGTTCATTGCTTTGTCTTTGCGGCAAAGCTGTGACTTTTTATCCTCTCTTCTTCTGCTCTCTCTCTTTTACTCATAAGAGACGGTACTTGATTTGTTTTTTCATAAACTAGCAAGAAATAAAATAGGAGAAAAGAACGGCAGAGAGGTTAACCAGACTATAGGCAGTCGGTTTGCTACCTTGCGCATGATAAGAGGATGGGGGAGATGAGAGATAGAGAGCAGAGAGGGAAGAGAGATAAACACAGCACGTTCAGCAGCACACGCGCGCACACTCAGTTGTAGTCCAGTCTTGTCTTTCGCGGTGTGTGACATTGCTGTTACAACCGCTTGTTCAAGTCCGTGTCACGTAGGAATTTCAACAGAGCTTTTGTCGCCTTGTGTTGCAATGTCTTCTCTCGGGCACTTGACAGAATAGTGTCCACAGTCTGTTGTCGATGCGCGAAAAAAATGGACGCCAGAGGCTGTCTCTGGATGTCATACAACGGACAGTCGTAGAGGGTGTGGTGTAGCGTCTCTTCACAATGGCAGGCATCGCAGAAAGCGTTGTCGGCCATTCCAACGACAAAGAAGTAAGATTTTGTAAATGCCACTCCTGGCCATAAGCGATGGAGGAGGGTAGCTTCTCTTCGGTCCAGCCCAGTGGGCATGCGGAGAGCCATCACAGAGGACAGGTGGTGTTGACGATTCGTCTCGTTGCTTGGTGGGCACCATAGTGAAAACGTGATTTCACGCGCAAGTCGTCGAAGATTACTGCGATTTTTTATTGTTCAACAACGCACAGAAGAAATCTCCCACCGCCACCTCCTTGCAGGTCAAAGCGCAAGACATGTTACGCACTACTACGAGGGACGAATGGGTGCCACTTTAAGGAGCTTCCCCCCTAAAAGATATCTCAACGCGCTCAATAGGTGCTGCGCTTTGTGCCAATTGACTGACAATATCGGCTGAAGCAGCGATCCCGAAAGAAACTCTTGGCACACTAGTACAGTCGTCCTCATCCCCTGAGATCTTTAAAATGGTAATTTTTTTATCTGCAGTAACGTATCATGCAATGAAAACTGTTTTTCGCATTGAATGATCTACTAGCAAAACTGACAGTACCCCCAAACAGTATAAAAGCATTGCAGATCGTTTTATAGCGATAAATAAGTTTCCTTACTGTTCAAGACTTTCGTAGCTTGTCATTGTGATAGTCACGGTTAGCGAAAGAAAAACCAACTTCTAGACCCGAGCTAACGGGGGAGTTTCTACTCCCTCCCACGCCTAGCCGTGCGTGGCTTTGCCGTGTCCGGGGAAAAGGGGATCCTGGGGGTTGAGCTGACGCTGGGTGATTGGACCTTTAAGGCCCCCCGGCAGAGGCAACACACCCCTTTGGCCCCGGCTTCACGTAGACGGCACCCCTGGGCTGACCCACCCAGGGGAAATCGGCAGTCGCCTTTTCCTATCTCTCTCTCCCTACATCTTCGTCTTTCTTACTTTTTTAGCTTTCCTGTCTACTTCTCTCTTCTGTTTACTTCCAATTTTCCTGGCGGCAAGGGTTAACCCTGTGCAAATAGCCTACCTTGGTCTAGGCGCATTGGGTTATAGTGGCGTTGTACGGCTGGCGTCTGCAGGTTTCAGCATCCGCAAACTTGTAGCGTCCCCTCGTTGGGCTCCGTGGTGGGTGGCCGCCAACGCTGCTGAACAACATACAATTAGCATGCATAAAGCATTCCCTTTACTCAGTGATCGTGCCTCCTCAAAGCGGGTACGCACCGAAGACATCAATTTTTTCAACCGGCCAAGACAATTGTTTCCTCATTTTCACGTTATACACTGCGAAAAAACTAACAAGCAAGCCAGAACTGTATCCCCCTTCGTAGTTTCTAGATGCTTAACCGAAACTCTCGGTGCCGGGTACAAGGTTACCAAAATGGCCAGTGGAGATCTACTCCTTGAAATACGTGACAAAGACCAATTCGATAAACTGAACACCATCACAACGTTTGGAGACACACCCATCAGTATTACGCCACACAGGTCCATGAACTCATCTCGCGGGGTCGTATCGGACGTAGATTTGCTTGAGCTGACGGAAGCTGAACTTCTGGAAGGATGGAAAAGCCAGAACGTGACAAACGTACAGCGTATTAAGATCAGAAGAGATCAAAAGGAAATCCCAACCAAACATTTAGTACTGACCTTTGCTTCGAGCGATTTGCCGGAAACTGTTCAGACTGGGTACACAAAGACATCCGTGAGACCATATATTCCCAACCCCCGCCGTTGCTTCCAATGTCAGAGATATGGCCACGGCTCGCAAAGCTGTCGTGGCCGGAAAACTTGTGCTCTGTGTGGAGTCGTGGGCCATGCGTCCGACAACTGCGAAGCACCTGCACACTGTGTGAACTGTGGCGGGAATCACGCTGCGTACTCACGTTCCTGTTCTTTCTGGAAAAAAGAAAAAGAGATCATCACTTTAAAGATAAAAGAAAACATTACATTTAAAGAAGCAAGAAAAAGAGTCTCGCCATTTTATGGCCCCACATATGCTGATGCGGCGCGCCAGGGGGCAGTGTCGCACCAGCCCTCGCCCATCCTTCGGCCTCCGCAGAGCGAGCCATTGGTTGTGGCGCCTGCCCCCAAGGCGGCAGTAGTTGAGTCTACTCCGCCTACTATTGAACAGAGACCAGAGACTCCAGGGTCCTCGGGTCTCAAGGCCTCACCTCGCCAGGCGAGGCCCAAGATTCGAAAAACCAGCTCGCATGAGCGGGCATCCAGTGCCTCCGAGGAGGCAATGGATACGGCGGCACCCTTGGTGCCAAAAGAGCGGCGCGGCTCTCTGGAGCGCGCCAAGAGAACTAAGAAGCTCATAACAGGGCCTGATAATAGCCCTGTTACTTGAGCTTGATCTTTCACCTTAAACAAGTCACTCCCTTAACGTACACACAGCACTACTTTACTTCCAATATGGAAACACAAATTATTCATTGGAACGTCAGAGGCCTGCTTAAAAACCTCGACGACGTCCAAGAGCTTTTATGCAAACACTCACCTCAAGTGCTGTGTGTACAGGAAACACACCTAAAATCCTCCAATACAAATTTTTTACGTGCTTACGTCATATACCGAAAGGACCGAGATGATGCTGTGGCGTCATCCGGTGGCGTAGCCATTATTGTTAACCAAGGAGTAGCGTGTACACATTTACCACTCCAGACATCCCTTGAGGCGGTGGCTGTTCGAGCGGTACTTTTAAACAAACTCGTCACCATTTGCTCTCTGTATGTACCTCCCCACCACCGTCTTGAAAGACGTGAATTTCAGTCTTTAATAGACGAACTGCCTGAACCCTATTTGCTTCTTGGCGACCTAAATGCACATAGTGGACTCTGGGGCGATTCTCGCTGTGATGCACGAGGTCGTCTCATTGAACAATTTCTCTTCTCTTCCGGTGCCTGTTTGTTGAATAGGAAAGAGCCAACATACTATAACATTGCCAACAAAACTTACTCGTCTATAGACCTCAGCATCGTATCGCCTTCACTCCTACCCCTACTGAAATGGAAAATCATAAATAATCTATATGGAAGTGACCATTTTCCTGTAGTGTTGAGTTCACAAACAACATATGAATGTCCTCTACATGTTCCCAAATGGCTGATGAACAAAGCAGACTGGGAACAGTTCCACAACACTACACGTTTGAGTTGGACAGACATATGTAGGTTAGACATAGATGAAGCTGTGAAGTACTTCACAGCTTTTCTAACTGACGCAGCAGCCAGGTGCATACCGCAAACATCTGGAATGCCCGGCAAATGACACGTCCCATGGTGGAACACGGAGTGTCGTAATGCGCGAAAGGAACAGAACAGGGCATGGAGATTGCTGCGCAACTCGCCAACAGCGGAAAATCTTGACACGTTCAAGAAAATAAAGTCTCAAGGAAGGAGAACGCGTCGGCAGGCCAGAAGAGAAAGCTGGCAGAAGTTTTTGTCGGGGATCAATTCATACACACAGGAGGCAAAAGTCTGGAACATGGTCGGTAGGATAGCAGGAAAACAAGTACACACACTTCCACTCGTAAACACTCAAGGTGATACCTTGGAAGATCAGGCAAACTTCCTCGGGGCACACTTTGAACGGGTATCCAGCTCGTCCCACTATACTGATACTTTCCAAAAATACAGAACAAGAATAGAAAAGCAGAAACTAGAACATAAATCCACTAGATATGAGGCATATAACCAAGCTTTCAGTCTAGCTGAGCTCCGAACATCTCTAAACTCCTGCAAAACTTCTGCCCCAGGTTCTGACCGTGTGGTGTATGAAATGTTAAAAAACCTACCAGCCGAAACACGCAAAACCTTACTTTGTTTATACAATGCTATCTGGTTTTCTGGCACTATCCCTACTTCCTGGAAAGAGGCGATTAATATTCCCATTCTGAAAGAGGGCAAGGACCCTTCTTTAGCTTCAAGTTATAGGCCTATAGCACTTACAAGCTGCTTGTGTAAAGTATTCGAAAAAATGATAAACTGCCGACTTCTACATGTTCTTGAAACAAACAATTTGCTCGACCCATTTCAGTGCGGGTTTCGAGAAAGTAGATCCACCACAGACCACCTTGTTCGCATCGAGGCACAGATAAGAGACGCCTTCGTCCATAGACAATATTTTCTCTCTGTGTTCCTCGATATCGAAAAGGCGTATGATACAACATGGCGTTTCGGAATTCTAAGAGACCTGTCCCACCTTGGTGTGCGCGGAAGAATGTTTCATATAATCGAAAGTTACCTGTCAAACCGGACATTCCGTGTCCGTCTAGGCAGTGTGCTCTCCCAAACATTTGTCCAGGAAACAGGCGTGCCACAAGGTGGTGTGCTTAGTTGCACACTTTTTATCATCAAAATGAATTCTTTGCACTTGTCCATTCCCCACATGATGTTCTATTGTACATATGTCGACGACGTTCAGCTTGGCTTCAAGTCATGCAACTTAGCCATGTGTGAGCGGCAGGTTCAGATGGGTTTAAATAAGGTCTCCAAATGGGCAGACGAAAACGGATTTCGACTTAACCCACAAAAAAGCACGTGTGTCTTGTTCTCTCGAAAGAGAGGCATGCACTCGGAACCTGACATTCGGCTGAACGGGCAACGTCTGTCCGTCAAAGCCGAGCATAAATTTTTAGGCTTAATCTTGGACAACAAGTTGACCTTCGTACCACACATAAAGTATTTAAAAACTAAATGTTTAAAAGCCATGAATGTTATAAAAGTGTTGTCACGTACTACGTGGGGTAGTGATAGGCAATGCCTCATGAACCTCTATAGAAGCCTTATTCGTACCCGCTTAGATTATGGGGCCGTTGTCTATCAGTCTGCCACTCAAAGTGCCTTGAAGATGCTTGACCCCGTGCACCATTTGGGCATCCGCCTTTCTACGGGTGCTTTTCGCACCAGCCCCGTAGAAAGCCTTTATGTTGAGTCGAATGAGTGGTCGCTTCATCTGCAGAGAACTTACATGTCCTTTGTTTATTTCCTTAAGGTGAAAGCAGATAAGAAGCACCCCTCATACTCCACTATTATTGATTTGTCGAGCTCCATTCTGTTTCAAAACAGGCCTTCGATGAGGCAGCCCTTCTCAGTTCGCCTGAAAAGGCTAGCTGAGGAAACTGGAGTCTCACTTGAACATAGTTTAATGGCTCCTGTAGCATATCTGCCACCGTGGCAATGGCAGACTATAGACTGTGATGTGTCCTTTCTTGAAGTTACAAAACATGCGCCTATTGCCCATATCCGAACATACTTCCTGGAACTTCAACACAAATACACACGTCCTGAGTTCTTTACAGATGCCTCCAAGTCTAACTCCTCTGTGTCCTACGCCGCTGTCGGCCCATCCTTTTCGGATGCTGGCCCTCTACATCCAGACACAAGTATCTTCACGGCGGAAGCTTACGCGATACTTGTGGCAGCTAAACACATCAAACAATTACAAATACAAAAAGCAGTAATTTATACAGACTCCCTTAGTGTGGTAACGGCTCTGCACAGTCTTAAAAAACAAAAAAACCCTGTCCTTATCTCACTTTACTCTATTTTATGCACACTTTACACACTCAACCAACATGTTGTAGTGTGCTGGGTGCCAGGGCATCGTGAGATTCAAGGCAACGTGATGGCGGATCAGCTTGCTGCATCCGTCCACGAGGGCACCGCCACTACACCCATATTAATCCCGGCCCTTGATCTTAAGCCGTCTCTCAAACGAAACATCAGAGACTTCTGGCAGAGCAAGTGGAATACACACACACAAAACAAACTACACATTATTAAGCCACACCTTGGTCATTGGCTGCCAGTATCAAAATCGCGTTATACAGAGGTAATACTAACGAGACTCAGGATAGGACACACATACGCAACACACACACATCTTTTGTCTAGTGACGATCCACCATTGTGCGACAAATGTGGTGAAACATTAACAGTCCTTCACATACTAATCCAGTGTAAACATTTAGAAACTCTAAGAAAACAACATTTTCCATTACTCTACCGACAACATATACCTTCACACCCTGCAATGTTTGTCGGTAGGGAACCACTTTTTAGTCATAAATCATTGTTAGCGTTTTTAAAAGAAATTCACTGCTTTCATGTCATATACCCGGGCATACCGTAGCATGACCTCTCCAGAGAGGTTTTTGCTGCGGTGGCTACACAAGAAAGCACATGCCTCACGGCCCTTGGACGCAAGGGTTTGAACGAGTGAGGCACTTGTGCTAATGCCATACATATCCACCATCGTCTTTTATTATCACCAACTTTTGTCATCTGTTCACACCACACACACCTTCCACAGCATGGTCATGATTTTATTATTTGTATGTTTTTACCCGCCTTACTGCGAGGAATTTTATGGCCCTTATACAGCCACTTATCACAATCATTGTCCATATTTTTAGTAAGATGAACTGGCGCTCTTTGGCCGTGAATCGGCCCTTGCGCCATAAAACATCAAACATCATCATCAAAAACCAACTTCTAAAGCACTGACATTGGACGGAGAGGCGCTTTTTTTAATGGAGCGGTACAAAAATGCATGCGTGCCGCTGCTAACCCACGCGGTGCGTCGAACCGGAAGCCTTTGTATCCCACTCTTCCGTGCGATTGTTCATATTACCGGTCACCAATTCATTTTAGGGTCGAAGATTCTTAAATCCGCACCCGTTCATCCCTCGTAGTAGTACGTAACATGTCTTACGCTTTGTCCTGCAAGTTGGTGCAACTGGGAGATGTCTCCTGTGCGTTGTTGACAATAAAACTTCGCAGCATTCCCGTAAACTAAAAGCCGAATTCTCCTGTCTCTCATTCCCCATTAGCAGCCATTAGTATGTACATTGAGCACTATCTGACAAAGAAGGGTTGCTACGGTAAACTCGCTAGGCATAACCTCCATGGTTTTATAAAGGTTTAGCGAGCGTTGGGCCGCAGTGCCATGAATACAGTGAATTGGTATATACATTGAACTCAAGGTGGTTAAAGGTGGGAAATGGACACGAAGCATTAGCCGTAAGAAAGTGTGCGTGTGCCAACTCTCGTTTATTCCTAGGAATGTCCGCTGGATGGCGGTGATTCTATATAAGAAATATATTATGAAAAGATTCGAGATGGTGGTACTTCGAGTGTTGAATAGATGGGCGAACGGACACACAGGCAGATGCATTGGACAGATGCATGGATGGCTGCATGGACGGATGGACGCATGGATGGTCACACAGATGGACGCATGCACAGACGGCAGCAAGAACGAATGGACAGATGGATGCTTCACCCGAATCTCCATCATTCACTCCCTGGATATGTTGCTATATTTTTAGGCTTTTGACAAAATGTGTCATTAAAAATGCTGCTTAAACCAAACAGGTATATTATTCATAACGATATACTGAAATCATACTAGTGTTTTCGGCTGAAACGCTCAAAACTTGATTATTTTTATTAGCGGTAACTCTGCCTTTACAGGTCTGCATTCAGGCGCTGTACAGGCCTGAGTCTCTTGGTGTTTGTTATTTTTATTCTATATTATAGTGACCTTTCTTCCGTTGTAAACGCTAACATTCTTCTACGTGCAAATGATTGTATCATTTTTAGAGTGGTAACAATTGCTAACGACTATTCCTCACTCCAATCGGATCTTAGGACTGTTGCTATTTGGTGTAACAATTTATTATTCTAGCCAAATAATAATGAATGTAAATTCATGCACGTTCTAACAAAATGTCCCTGCTCCGCACCATACTACATCAATAACAATAATTCAGAATCACTGACTTCATATGAATATCTTGGCGTAAACTTCACAGCAAACCTGCACTCGTCTACTGATATCAAGCTCTTCATTAACAATGGTAATCGCATGTCAGGTTAGCTTCGCCAAATTTTTATCATGTTTTTCCTTCCTCGAAACTCCTAATTTATAAAACACTCATTTTATCAAAACTGGAGTGTGCTACACCCATCTGGAATCCCACCCAAACTAACCTAATTTCTGCTCTAGAAACGGTTCCGAACAAATCCGCACGTTTCATTCACTCTAATTACAGCCAGACCGCCAATATAGCATCCATAAAATTAGACCCTTCTTTCCCACATTATCGTTGCGCTGAAAAGTGTCACGCATTGCCATGTTTTATAAAATATATCATCATGTGGCACTACGACATCGCATCATCCCTGACTCATCTTATGCATGCCATCGCACAGACCATGATGATAAGGCCGTACTAATTCATGTAACATTACGTACTTTTCTCATTCTTATCTACCACGAAACTCTAGTGATTTGGATGGCGTTCCCGAGGACGTTCTGAACAATATTCATCATGAACAGTACTGTGATTCCGTAGCCAATAATGTATACTGTGGCTTTTTCAAAACTCACTGTGTGTTCACAATTCGCTCCCTTGTTTCATATAGGTTTTGTTTTACTTTCTTTATTGCTCATAGCATCTTTTTCTTTCTTGTCTTTATTTTTTTGTCGAGCGTTATTGCCCCTTCCCGTGTGTAATGCCTCTGGCTCTGAAGGCTATAAGAAAATGAAATGAAATGAAATCTCATGTGCCCTCCTAACTTTATTCCTCCCCCTCATTCACTTTCCTTCTAGTGCAATCCATCCTGTGGTCCTTGATGACTAGCGGTTATCTTGCCTTTGCACTATATACGGGCCCTGCGCAAGGCAACTCCTTCTTCTTAATTTGGACTATGATGTCCGTGTCCCCCATTTGTCTCCTGATACACTCTGCTGTCTTTGTCCCTTAGTGTTGCACCTATTATTTTCCTTTCGATTGCTGGCTGCGTCTTCCTCAAACTAAATCAACACTCTTTGTAATCCTCCAGGTTCCTGCACCGTATACAGGTAAGTACTGGTAGGATGCGGCTGTATATCCCTTCCTCTTGAGGAATATTGGCAATCTACGATTCATCAATTTCTTGAGAATGCTTGCCAAATGTGCTTCACCTCATTGTTATTCTTCTAGTTACTTCCATCTCAATGTTTGGCTCCGCAGTTACTAGATGTTCCAAGTGAACGTACTCTTTCACAACTTCACGTGTACTGATACCTACCCCGAGCGGATTCACAACGTCAAGAAATCTGTGCCTGCAGTGCTTGAGAGGCGAGGAGACGTGATTATTGAAGACGAGATGCTTGAAGCACCTTTACACTCGCTGCAATCTTTGACCCCGCCAAAGCGACTGTTAAGCCTAAATGATGACATTTTCCCAGTCATTAGTACATCAACTCCCACGAAGAGAAAAAAGACGGCGCGTTGCAGAGCCTTGACAGTTTATGCTGAGCGTAACCGTATCAACGTGGATGGGTGGTTTCCGCAACTCGTTTGCTGGCTTGACAAAACGAGAAGCAACAATAAAAATATCACTGTCAGCTGCAATTAGCAAGCTAATTACATGAGCTTCACTGGAATCACACTGAGATCCAGAATGAATTCGCGACGCTCAGTAGATATGATAATTTCAGACTTGTTACTTCGTGTAAACACCTTTCGAATGATGACACGGACGTTAAGCATTCATCGCTCACCGGGTTTTCTTGTTATCACTCCCCATTGTTTAAATACAGCTAACTGTGTACTGAAATACGCTGAGATCACTAAAATCATCAGCAATACAGGAGGAATTTGAACGTGGATAAACGAGGTGTAGTGCCCACAGGAGACGAGGAGGGTCCAAAACATGCGAATCAAGAGTTAGAGGGAAATCAGGGGGCCAGAACGTCTGATAGCGTGAATAAAACTACAGCATATCCCACGTACTTTGAGAATCAATGTTATGCGAAGCATACGCATAGAAGAAGACTGTGTTGTAATTTATTCATTCAGTGAAACGTTACCAGTTGGTACTAAAGATATACACAAATGAACGCACGGACATATGTTTACCAGCAGCATATGTTTATTATAACCAGTTGTTTACACTTACGTAACGATGCCCACAGCAACATGAACATTGACAACACCAGAAGCGGTATGCTTTAATGAAGCACTGGTGCTCGCCAGAATGGCAGCTCTGGCACCGTAACACGAATCAACTTCAGCTAATGGCGCGTAACAAGAATTGATGTCAACCTGACATGACGGCTATGTCATATAAGTTTATGTGTAATGTTTAAAAAACGGACAACCAGCACTACAACTACAATGATCTTTCATGAACAATGGCGGTTTTTTAAAAGTTGTTCAGAGATGTCGCTTGAATATGTGGTATAATACATAGTTGCAATGTGGATTGCTGCTCTTCAATCCCTGCTGGGACTCTGACATTTACAATTTGCATTTATCGGGCTAATGCAGCCGATGTTATTTTTTTACTCCCTCCAGCGTTGAAATCAATCTTTTTTTGCTCTTCATGTGTAGATATAAACTCTCAATCACCTGTGACACATGCGTACTGCATAAGAGTGGCACATATCCCTCTTTCTAACTGGTACGGGCCACTGTACCACGGAAAGTGTTCGATGGCGTACGCGACTGGATGGCGACATTATTCATATCACATGACCAGTGAGTCGTATGCGTGATACCATCTTACCCTCCGTACTAGTTTTGATTTACCTGGAGTTAGGTGAGTGATCACGAGTGCACCTACACGTAGATATATAGATAGATAGATAGATAGATAGATAGATGCTGAAAATTCATGAAGTTCACCAAAAAATGCTTTGCATATAAAGTTTTATCAGCCAGCACATACATAGCGGCTCTAGCGCGTGCGAAAAATATGCATATAGCCGATGTGGACATATATTAGGCCATTTACCTACCTTGGCGAGATTGCAACGTCACTTCAAATTATTTTGTGCGTCATATCTGCCTGCTCTGCTGATGTTGTTTGTATAGCTGTCTTCGTCGGTTTAGTTGTTGTTGCTGCTCTTTTCGTTGTGCCTCCTGTAGCATTCGTCGCACTACTTCTTCCCGGCGTTGTATTGCTAAAAATTGTGCTGTGCGACGTTGCTGCTGTGTGAATACAATAGCGGTCGGCACCATTGGCCGTTGCATAGGGTTAGCATATGCTGAAGACGGGATGTCGTGATCAAATATGAATAAAAAGGTTAGACTCAAAACCATACCGAAACGTAAGCGTTCAGCCCCCGCCATACAGATTCACCAACCTGGCTCACATGATCGTCACCCTCCTAAAGAGCTTATTTGCACAGACGTCAGAAAGAATAATTGCCACATTGTAGTTTCAGTTGTGCTTCTATGAGGCCGTTTTAAATGCTGACATCTGTAAATGATATGCAGCAAAGTACAGTTTCTTGTTTTTAATATACGCTACAACGCATATTACTCATGCAAGCCTATCTCCGAGAAAAGAAGTGCTGTGTGTCGTGTAATGTAAGTAGAAATAACTCCTAACTACAAGGCGCTAGAGGGTCATGAACTTTTTGTTACAGTATATGTAACGAATTTCCGCACATCTTAAATAAAGATAAAAACAATACTTCGTTACATTGAAAACTCACATATTTAGGAGCATTCATACGAATAAATATTCTTACAATCATTTATACAATGTGGCGCGAAACAACCATAGGTTTTAGAGCTGGCATGCGCAAATTTAAAGCAATAAAAAGAAACTTTCATGCAGTCCTACAAAGAAGTAGTCTAATAACAAGACTGAATACGCACTAAAGAAAAATTGGTACATCCCACGTACAATGGGAACCGATGACATGCGAAGAACGAATGAGGAATGTTGAATTGTTACACTAAAATCACTACATACTTTTACTAACATATTTTATATAGATAGATAGATAGATAGATAGATAGATAGATAGATAGATAGATAGATAGATAGATAAGGTTGAACTCACCAAAGTTCGCTAATGCTTCGCAATTAAAACGCCAGGCTTGCGTGCAGGTGTAGCAAACAGCCAAAAATAGAAGGCAGCATTTTAGAGCGTTTTCAAACACTCATTCGGTAATTGCTGCAAGCACACTTGCTAGGTACTCACTGCGGCACTATTTGTCAGAATATCTGGATAGTATATCGGCATTCGCTACGCTATTTTTCGTATCCGCTAAACCCTTTCAAGGCATTTTGTGCCAATTGTTCATGTAGTTGCTGACGACGATGAGTAATTATGCCTGAAACGGGTATGCGCCACAGTTATAAGTGCTGAAGAAAAAAATTGGCAGATCCCATGTGCTGCGAGAATCGATGATATGCAAAGCACGAATGAGAAAGTTTGATCTGTCACTTTTAAATCAGCACAATGTAGTGAGGTTGAGTTAAAAGATGCCGTACGTAATTAACGTATCATTCTTATTATGTTTAGATGTGTCGTTTACCTTCGTCATCTACTCCCATCACGTTATACAAAATTTAGTACACGTGGATCTAGCGAAACGGCCACGACCACGCTATGAGCGCGGTATGTTTTCATGTTCTTGCATGGCACGCTTGCCAGAATTATATTGTTTGCACCAGTTATATATTTTTTCATCCATTGAGGTCACGCCGCACCAAATTTGTTATATTTGCAGCTAGCCAAACGGCCGCGAACGCACCATGAAGGGCCGAATATACTTCAATGTAGCGTTGACGCACGCTCATGCTGGGCACAGCAGCGCTACGTTAGCAAAACGCGAGCACTCTGTAGTCTGACGCCAGGCGTGACCGGCGCGATGGCGCGACCAGCGCCCGTCAGCGCGGCTTGACGGCAACCGACACAAATGCGACATGCTGCGTTCTGCGCCGATGCGTTACCCAGACAACACAGCGTCTCCTCCCTTTTCGCGACGGAGGGACGCTGGACACGCTCAAACGCGCATGCGTCATAGCAACGCAGGGCGGTGTGCCTGCGAGTATACAGCAGGACCAGCGCCTGGCATGACAACACCAGCGTGACATAACGAAATGAACGCCGGTGAGTACGCGCACCGCGTCAAGTCGAAATGTATTGGCGCATTGACTGCGGTGTGTAGTCATGTTCTCACATGACGCGCATCTGGTGGTTATCACGTTTGCACCAGTCACATACCTTCGTCATTCATTGACGTCACGTAATACCAAATTTGGCATATGCGAAGTTAGCGAAACAGCCGCGAGCGCATCATAAGTGCGGAATGTAGTCAGTTGTTACATGACACGCATGTCGTGATTATCATGTTTGGATGTGTCATTTACCTATGTCATCCATTCGCGTCACGTAATGCCGAGTTTGGTACATGTGATGCTAGCAAGACGGGCGCCAGCGCATCATGAGCGTTGAATGTAGTCATGTTGTTACATGACACGCATCTGACTATTATCATGTTTGCACCAGTCAGATACCTTCGTCATCCATTCACGTACCGTAATACAAAATTTGGTATACGTGACGCTAGCGAAACGGCCACAAGCGCATCGAGAGCATGACATGTACTCATGTTCCTACATGACACGCATGTCATGATTTTAAGGTTAGCGTCTGTCGCTTGTGTTCGTCATGCAATCATGTCTTACCATACCAGTTTTGCAACATACCATGTGAACGAAATCACTGCAACCGCTGCAGAACCATTAAATGTAAATCATGACATTCATCACGTACATTTTAGGATTTTCGTGTTATGACAAATTAAATATGTTTTTCATACAGTCATGTTTGCCATAGGAATTTCTGTATTGATATCATCATCGAAACGGCCAGGAGAGCTGAAAGTCGGAGGTGGCTAGATAGATAGGTAGATAGATAGATAGATAGATAGATAGATAGATAGATAGATAGATAGATAGATAGATAGATAGATATATTGGCCAAAGTTAGCTAAGAAATGCTTCGGCATTTATATCTCACTAAAATTTTGATGCAGAATCAAGCAGGAGTGCAGAAGAGAGCAATGCGTCGATGAATCTCAAACACGGCTCGAGAAAGGAACAAAGACAGGCCAGAAGTGATACTCCCGTGTGCATGTCTAACAGTGAAAACGCTCATGACAGACTTTCAAGTTTCGCGGCGAACTCCTCACCGCATCTCGGGAAAGATCTAAACGCGTGGTTTCACCAAGTTGACTATTGGTTTAGAACCTTCAGCGTTCCCGAAGAGGTCGCCATACGGTTCATTATTTCAAGGTTCCCAGCTAAAGATATGAATGCGTAATCCCACGAAGATGACTAGTATCCGTACTTCGGCTGACTCGAAGGCAGCGTTCCACTGACGTTATTACGTATTTATTTATTTATATATTTATTTACTTCTGCTAGCCTGCTTTGCAAGCCATAAGCATGAGCGGGCTTTACAAAAAGCTAAAAGAAATTTAAGTAGTGAACTTTACATACACATTGTGGGAACAAGAAAAAAAATGTTAAGAAATCGGTCTTCAACAATATTTACAGCGTGTGAAATACTGGAAACATTACAATATAAAAAACGCAAAGTATTGCAAATGACAATGCCGGCAAGAAAATACATGACTTAAAAACAACTGAACAAAATAAACAAATTGTAGCTAAAAAAGTAACGACAGAGGAACGAAAAAAAATGGAAAAATATGAAGAGACTGCGCAAAACAGCACTTGATTACTGAGCGCTCAGCTCAGCAACAAAAAGAATACGTTTGTGTTGATACACCTTGTGTTATACATTAGTAAGAGCATGGACGAAAGACAATATTGTTGGGCTTAGCAGTCTGCATTCAGGCAATGCATTCCATTCATGGATGGTACGAAGACAAAAAGACTTTGAAGATGTTGGTTCGGCAAGAATATTCCGTTAATTTCAGCGAATAAGATGAGCGAGTAGGGCGCTGGCCACACGATTTGATGTGCAAATCCTTGCCTACTCTAACGTGTTCGTGGTAAATTAGGTATAACATTTTAATTCTTTCTCGATGGCATCGTGTCTCCATAGGTTCGAGGTTCGCGTTTGTAGTAAAGCGCGAACGGATGTGTGACGATGATAGGAATTAAAACTTAATCTGTCCGATTTTCGTTGGATGATCTCGATTTCACTTACGGTTGACTGGTTGTAGGGGCCCCAGACAGGGGCAGCATATTCTAACAGCGGCCTAATGTATGTCTTGTATGCCAATAAATTTATGTTACTGTGAATTTAGACAAGGTTCTCCTCAGATATGTAAGCTATTTCGTGGCTTTAACTTCAATGTAAGCTATGTGACTATTCCACCTATGGTCCGACGTGATCACTAGGCCAAGATATTCATATTCAGTAACAAACGATAATTTATGACCGCTGATGCTGTATACAAAGGGTAATGCATTCTTTTAACATGCACTGCGATGTCACATCTAAGCAGCGAATGTTCAGCGCAACGCATTGCGCAGGCGAGTGATGTAGAGACTTCGCATACCGAAAGCTGGACCTGATGGAGCAATGTAATTATCCTTTACTACAACATGAAAAGTGCCAAGTTACCATGGCGACAATAGCGGAAATAAATAGTGAACGTTGTTTCAATGAAGGCGGAAATGCTGTTGGCCCGCGTGCTCAGATTTCGGTTCACGTTAAATAACCCCAGGTGGTAGAAATTTTCGAAGCCCTTTGCTACGGCGTCTCTCATAATCATGTGGTGGTTTTGGGACGTTGAACTCCAGATAACGATCAAATAGTGAACTTTTGTGTTCGATGACAGACGAGCGGTAAAATAATTAGCGCTTAGCTTTTGCATTCGAGTATTTTTTACGAATGTTTGAAGGGCCCTATCATTGTTCATATTGTCATCCAAAAAACAAGAGTTTCATAGAATGGAGCACTGAAACGAGTTTAAACAGGGTCGTATTATATCTAGTATTGGTGTTTATAGCACTACAAACTTTAAAACCTCCTGTAACCTACAGGCTCATTTTGTCACTAGGCCAACCAACACGATCTGTTGCGTTTTCTCAAAGACACCGGCGTGTTTCATTGTTTGTGATGGGAAACTGTTACGCGTCAGCCAAGGCAGTGACCTTTTTTCTCCTCCTCTATAACTTTACTTCCCCCTCTCCGCTCCTCCAGTGCAGGATAGCCTACCGGTGATAAACCCTGGTTAAGCTCCCAGCCTTTTTCCCTGTCTTCTCTCTCTCTCTCTCCTGAGAGAATTTTGCTTGAAGCAACGTCTGTTTACAAATACCCAATACATTCAGAGCATGAATGAAGAGCAACAGTTTTCAATTAGTCACGTGAACTAGTTGGTATACAAAGTACCCACATGTACAGCTGGTTTCGCTTGGTGTTGCGAGACGTAGCGTTATCAATCATTCAAGGATTGGAAGCAAAACTAGAGAAATGTAGTAATGTAATCGGAAGAGTTGTTTAGATGGCACCTAACACTTGCTATTTTGTCATGATAGAGGAGCAGCTTTGCCTTAAACGCAGGAAAGTGCAATAGCCTAGCCCAGAAATTGGTGCAGCAAAACAAATGGTACACTGGAAGTGATGTGCAGACGTACTGCTTGTAGTTTGCTTTATAAAGGAATGGTGGTGTGTCCTGCAAGAGTGAGTAGTCGATGATTGCCTTATTCTAGGTGAAGACTATTAATTACAGGATATTGAGGATAGGCAGTGTCAGTGAATGTTTATGTCCCTAGATCTGCATTTTCGCCATATTTCGGCTATAGTAAAAGAACCTGCTAACGGATCAGTAAAATCCACAATTAACTTGTGTAGAAAGGGCATTGTACTACAGAGTGACCAAAGCGAACCGCCTAGTCGAATTCGGCTCGTGGTTCTTATAGGCGGGGCTCCGGCTTATAGCTCGTGCGAAACGCGGTAGATTTACGGCACGTTTAGGTCGTCGTATGGGTTTTAATTTTCTTCTCAACCATGCCTGAGGGCATTAGCTTTCCTGACCGCGAGTTCATTGGCATGTTTAAAGAGAGACTACGGGACCCTCAACAGCAAGGCCGAAATTGATCATCTTGATGTGCGATATCGCACCCTATTCAGTGCTACGAAGCCGCATGCTTTAAGCGCAAAACATTTATTTCCCCACTGTTCAGATAGAATTAGCAAGGAATCATTAAGTGTTTTTGCTCGAGCTTAAGCTGCCAGGTCTTCTCTAAGCTTGAACTGCTAGGTGTACTGCTTGGCATACCACCGAGTTTTAATTGGCTACTTTTAACGTAAGTTTAGGTGCATTAAGTAGCCATTCCTAATGTCATTTGCAGGGGAAACAGACTGTTTTCAAGCTGTTTTAGCGTACCAGCAGGCCGGCGCGGCTGGTACCTCAAGTATCTCAACGAAAGGCATGGTGCGTCAACAAACACGAAGTGTGGAGATAACATAAATGTTAGATTGATTGATTGAAATAACTTGATTGAATTGAAATAAAGACGCGTAGATAAACACTGTGCTCGAGTTTTCCTACATAGATTTTGATGCTACGTTCAACTTCCTAATTTCTCAGCGCATTTTTTCGTGCGATTTTGTCAAAGTCCAAGATTCACTGTGAAATAAATCTGGACCATTCATATAATGGATTTCGCTTTTTGGAGCTAGACCAGTTACGTGTAACCTGTATAATGTACTTCGACCTGCTTCTTAAAGTAAAACCAGCTTCAGCAGCGAACGTTTGTATATACTTGTTGACAGCACCGTTCAGAAAACATTATATCTCGTAATCACGCTATTCCACATTAACTATATCTACGGTACGCCTAAACAAATTTTTAGTTGCAACTTCTTTATTCCTACAAGAAGAAGTAAGAGAAGAAAAGCTATGTTTTTATTTTAGAGCGCTTTTTTGTGCAAAATAGCACTATTTATAGCGCAATGAAGAATTATCTTTATAATAGAGATTCTGTTTAATTTGGCTACAATGTAGCTATGAAACTGGATCCCATAGGTATTTTTTTCTTCTTTTAGCTTGAGCTCTGGCAACTTTTGGAATTCAATCCCAGGCCCGGAACGTACGCTAACCTTGCCATGTCATTCACTCACAGCATTCGAGGTGTGCTTTCGGAGCTCTTTATTTTTTTTTTTTTCATGCAAGGCAACTGTGGTAGGGTGGGCACCACTTTTCTTCAAAAAGTCCCATGTTTTGATCATTTGCAAGAAGGTTCAGTACTCCTATCAAAGCTACATCTTTCAATAAGTCGAATATTATGAACGAGATCAGCCGGACATTTCTAGATTTGTGGAAGCTATGCGTTCCTTACATAAGTAATAAGTGATTCAAGGGTACAAAGAATTCTTGTGCTGTCGGGCCATAACAGGCTGTGTAATCACTGTGTGGCTCGCCCAGCGCAGGAATTTCTGCAATTTCTTTCGAGTGGAACATATAGGAAGAAACTGGTCGATATGCTCAAAATTAAAAAAATTAACAGCACACACATGACTTCGAAAATTGCAGCCTGTGAATTTGTAACCAAAGTGAGTCTAGTAAAGTGAATGTTGCTATAGTGAACTTATATATTGTCATTATTGTCCGAATTTAGTGACTAAAGATTTATTGTGATGTCACGGTGTTTCTGTTTGCAACGAGTCTCAATATCTAATAATGTCGGTCTTAAAATGAAATCTCGCAACGCACAAAAAACTGTTTTAAGTAGCAGCACGCTTGTTTCCTACGTAAATGCACTTGTCTATGAAGTAAACGTGTTCACGTAATTAGGTTTTGCGTGTGAAATCCTGTTTGTTAACTGTTATGTATACGAAACGCAGGTTTTTTCGGTGATCCAATGCTAGATTAGTCGAGTAAGTCGCTTGACCGAAAATTCTGTATGCGCCTTTTGCCCACGCGAGTGGTCCGCGAGGCCTCAGCATTGTTCAAGATCCATTTTTGTAATTTCTTTCCGCACTGACATCATGCTTTCAACGACAGATTTCTCGCTAGTATTAGTGAAGGTGTACACGCCGACGAGTAGGGAATGAAGATACGGAATAATTAAAGTGAACAGCAAAACGTCAACGCGCAGCCGCTTGAAAGTTTGTTAGAAGACCACGCGGACGGACACGTGGGCGGTGATTGTATTGATGGCTCCTATGGAAGGCGCAAGAGAATAATAAAGCAGTAAAAACATTCCTTTCAGGTCTGCCTTTATGAATGGGGTGGTCCACGCTCCGAACTCGTTCGGGTAAGTAGGTTCTACTGCGTCCACTCACCAAGAACGAGTAAGCCAGCGCTTTTCAAATGGTAGCTTTGTTTACAATGGCTGCGGCATTTGAAACGAAAGGCAGCGTTTGGCTCGAACTCAAACGGGAAGTGAGACTTAGGGCCACCACTGTTGTTTCACTAGGCTGTACTTTAAGTAATAGGCTGTATCACTTCAAGTTTTGTGCCTAGACAAATTTGGTTACACAAGAATAAAATGTGAAAAAAAATGCCGTTTTCGCAACGCTAAGCACATCACAAAGTACATTCGCTTAATTATGCGGTTACTAGCTCCTATTACTAGCTGCTTTTGGGTCTAGTAATGAATTGAAGCAGGAAGTTGTATGACGGAAACGCCGTTTTCATCGATAAAGCACGCAAACTACAATAAGACGGAAGATACAGTAGGAGTGCCGCTTGTTCAATAGAGTAAGGGCCAATTCGCCTGTATCTGTTTCTTTCATCTGTGTCATTTGGGTAATTAGACAACACTCACAAAGTTCACTGATTTGCCTGAACAAGGTAATGTTTTGCACATTAATGTAGCCATGCATAAAACACTCCCATCCCCCCTCCCCTATAAGATCGAAGCTTTTAAAGCTGGAGATAAGATGTCTGACACCTGCAAAAAAAAAAAACAACAGCATAGCTGTTTTGCCATAACCACCACGTCAGCAGGCCATCAGGTCCCTTAAAAACGAACATTGACGTCATGTATTTTTAGCAGGCACGTTTCATTTAATCACTGTAGTGAATGTTCCTCTTCATGTTTCCTTAAAAGTGCTTCATGGAAATCAGGAAGATGACACCGACCGTAAAGAAAAATGCAGAATAAAGACATTTCGGTGACATTGGCGCCGCCTTGCTCACAATAACGGTATCCTTGTTGACTAAATTGCGAACAAAGCTCTCCTCAGGGGAGCCGAAATGCATTCTCTAGTTCAATCTCTCTCTTCGTTTTTCTTGTGGATCCCCTTCTTTTATTTATGTAACTTCTTCCGCAGACGTGCTTCGGTCGAAGCCTTGACATTGTAGGTAGTGAGAAAACAACATTGATGAAATATTTTCAGCCGTGGTCTTGTTCCAAGGACTGCAAGCTAAGTACAAATGTAATGTCGCAACGTGAACACAGAAGTAGTAATTAACTGGTTGAGAAAGTAGCAGCAGGTCAGTATTTTTATTTACTGCGCACCAGAGCACTCCTCTTCTTTCTTGTTATTACCTGCTGCATAAAATCGTGCAGATGCGCGTATGCGCTGTCGTCATCGTCTTCCTAGCAGTACGCACGTGGCAATATGTTCTCGTCTCATACTGTGACAGCCGATGCATGCAATGTTGCAATGCCTTTACCGGAAATGAAAGTGCTGATAAAATATCGCCTGCGTGACCATGAATGAGCACTCCCTAAAGACCCATAGAGCTAAGTAAAAAGCATCAGCTTAGCTTTTTTACCAGTATTCACTACACTAGGTCGGTAAAGGTGCGCTAAAAATTGCTCCTGATTATTACAAATGCGCGTTCTGTCTGGTAGCTCGTGCTGGCCGCACTGCACCATCACAATGTTCACTGCAATTCAGATGCACTGTTAAGAAATGAGTATACCGCAACAGATCACTGCCGCAAAAAAGCAAAAAAAAAAAAAAAGCAGCGCTCGCGCTATCAGTAGATTGCCGGAGTTAGCGTTAAACCGCATCTACCGGTCTGAGAGCGCACCGACGCCATGAGGTCTCGTCACCTTGACAACCTTAGCTACCCGGTGTTGCTGCTCACCCATGCGCTGAGCGAGGGAAAGGGCCCGGCGTCGTTTTACGGTTCACTGCGTGCGCTGGCAAAAAACCCTCCCGTGTGTGTGCGTGTGGTGCGCGTGGCTTCTTGATCGGTAGAGTTAATTAGTCGGTGTTTAGTTTGAAATGTGCCTGCGCTCTGTGCTCGACCTGTGTGTTCTGTCAGTGCTGATTATTGCGAAGGTGCACCATTCTGAAGACTGGACCTGTTGATTCAAATTGTGGAGCACTCGAAGTGAAATAGTGAGTACCGCTCCCACGTTGTTCCGTTCAGCGCTTTGTTAAGTGCGTGAACGCGAGAATAACGCCTTCGAACAATTTTGTTTTTAACTAGTTGATGACAAATCAGCATTTGTTTACTCAGCGAGAATATTTGTCCGAACTGTTTCACGGGGAAGATGGCAAAGTGTGATTGTGGGCAGGTTTTTTTTGTTTGTTTGTTTAGATTGTTTGGAGTAGAAAGCAGAGTGAGCGTGCGCCGCTGAGGTTCAGCGAAAAAATTGAACAGATTTTTGTAGTTCCCTTTGTTGGCAGCCGTTTTTAACGGGGCCCGCTCGTGACGCAGATCAATTTTAATTATTACATGTGTGGGGACGGCGCCTGTTAGCTCTAAGCATCAACCGTATCTAAGACGCATATCCTTGGGCATGTCGGTTGTTCATTTACTCTCTTTTTTTTTCTTATTGCACAAAAAGACCGAGAACGGAAAACAAGGGCGTGGTGTCCATGTCGTTCTTTTCGGTTCTTTTTTTGTTTTGTGTGGTAACACTAGCGTGATAACTCGGGTTGATGCATCGGGTGACAACACAGCATATTGCTTCGCGTTTGGTGCGCCTGGCGAAGTTTCCCTACTTGCTAATACATTCAATTTCGTTGAATTGGTCTTCACTGGTATTGTTGTTCACCCGCAACGTAGCGTGACACTCCCGACAGCAGTGCCTGTGTAGCGGATCGAGCACTGAAGCTGGACTTTTGTTTGAACAGACCTTTCGTCTGTGTGTGTGGTCGAATTGCCTACTTGAACACTGCAAACGCTTGTTTGAACATAACTGCTAACGTTCGAGCACATTTTACTCAGAATGTTTTCATCATGTGTAACTTTCAAAATATTCTTGTTATTGAGAGTTTTATTGTCATCGCCTCGCTTTGGCGTTTAACTTCGCTAAATACTTCAGATGTTAAAATATTTTCGCTATGTGAAGCGTTTAAATAGTGTTTTCGTTGAAAAAAACACTTTATTATTGTACCTACTGCATGGTATCTGAGCATGTGTTGCAGCCAAAATGTAAGACTGCGCAGCATATATTTATTTGGGAACACAACACGCACAGCCACTTAACAGCCTACGCTGCATCGGGAAGGAGTTATGCTTTCTCAGCCTGCCAGCATGATTGAATCAAATGGCCCTAATTTAGCAGTATGCAATGGTGATTGAGTCAAAGTAGCAAGGTCACTTTATTCCAAATTTTCCAGCAAAATTTTTGGCTATGCAAATGTGTTTGAAAAAAAAACTGTGCTGATTTATTGCACGGAAAACGGTGAACTGCTTGAATACTTCGGAGAGAAAAAAGTTCTTGGCCACGTGGTTGCCTTTTGAACTTTCCATAATGTTGTTTGAGTGTTGTTTGTGGAAAAAAATATTTTACAACTACCGCTCCTTTTTTTATACCAAGTTTGGTACATGCTAAGTAATGAGGCTTATGAAAGATGTTTGAAACTCAGTAATAGTAATACAAATTTTCGGGCACATACGTCTGCAAGAATTTAGCCAGATTTGTTATGTTTGCATTTTCTCAATGCGATACTGCACTTTGTATGAATCTCTGAGCTGTGACTACTTACTTCACAGAAAAGATATTTTGATGAAAAATATTTTTCGACATCTTAAGCTGTTAACCTCTACGAGAAAAGATCACTCATTTCACAGAATTTATTTTTGTCCGTATTGAGACGCAATTCGCACCACGTGGTGGTCCTATTAAAAATCACCTTTTGTCTGAATTGAAAGCAAATAAACAGTTCTTTGTATGTGACAAGTTTCATTATTACAATTTCAAGGAATAAAATAATTTTTGAATTTTCCCATCAACGGTAATGGGGAACTTCGAGGCGTCGGCTGCCGAATGACCAATTGGCGAATGGGTAACTTGGAACTTCAGAAATCATTTAGAGGCAAAGCTCTTGAGGCCGTGGGTCGTTCCCTCCTCTGTAGTCGTACTAGTATTATGTAGCCACTTTATGAGTTGCACAATAGATAGCGTTAGTGGTGTTCACAGCATATACTCGGACAAAATGATGATTCGTGGGGCGAATCGCTCGTCCGTACATTTGTGCTTTCCTCCGTTCGTCTGTGCATCGATCCGTCCGGGCTTCCGTGTGTAGGTCTCTCCCAGAGTCCGTCCGTCTTTCTGTCCATCCATACTTGCGTCGGGCTGTCTGTCCATCCGTTTGTGCGTCCGGACGGACGAACACTACGCCCCACTTATCATCATTCACTCCGTGAATATACTGTGATCTTTTTCTCAAAACATAAATTGCCATGAAAAAATTTGGCGCATGAAAAGAACTGTTTATTTGCTTTCAATTTCGGTACAAAGCCTATTTTATTTCAACCACCACATGGTGCAAGTTGCGTCTCATTATAGACAAAACAACTATTTTGTGAAATTCTCGATTTTTTCTCGTAAAGCTTGACAGCTTGAGAGGTCTAAAATTTTTTTCCTCCAAATATACCTTATGTGGATTACCTATTCACTCCTCAGATAATAATTGAAAGTGCAGTATTGATGTAGACAAAATTCAGACATAACACATTTCGGCTATATTATTTGAGGCGTATGTGGTCGAAAATGGTAATAATATTACTGAGCTTCAAACACTTTACGCAAGCCCTTCACTTGTACACCAAATTTGGCACGGAAGAAGAAAAGGTACTTATGAAGTAATTTTTTCACAAACATCCAGACGAGATTTCGGGAAGTTCAGGAGGTCGCCAAGTGACCAAAAATTATTTGTCTGCGCAATACTCCAGCAGTTACCTTTGGCAGTCAAATCAGCGCGATTTTTTTCGAATACTTTTGAGATGGTCGCCAAAATGGCTGGGACGTCTGGCGTGGAATGACCCAATAGCCAGTTCTTCCATCATATAATCGTGCCAATGTGAGCTAGTTCAATAACACTAGTATCATTCGCATTTTAATGCGTAACTGTACAATACTTAATTTTACAAGTTACCTGCCCTGAATACCTTCTCAATGCGCATACTGTCATGTATGCTCAGTGGCATTGAGTTTTTTGTGCAATACAGTCAAAATATGTATATGTTGTTGCGCGTCGTACTATATTCCTTTTAATAAACTAATCGAATGACTACCATGATAGATCTGCAGAAATACACATGCAGCTGCGTTGATGCACACTTAAGCGTAGAACTTGACATTCACTTAGATTGGTCGATGCATAAAGCTAAATAAACATTATCGACTTGGAGCTGCGCTTTTTTATTTGCCTGCGCTAGCAAGCTGAAAGGGTAAAGTAAGGTTCATGTGTACGGCACGAAAGGTATAATGATTCTGCTAGAGCGCGCTTTTTATCGCGTTTATTGCTCAGCATATTTTTTCTAGCACACCTCACTGCAGTGGAGCCCGATGCCGCTGGATATGCTTGCTATGCCCTCAATTTATACTTACACATAAGAAAGCAGTTAGTTATGCAGGGCGCATACTGTATGTTGCAATCCTTGTGAATTTTGGACATTGTTCCTTGTGTATTTATTTTAGGTTTGCGTGATTGAATTTCCTGTACAGAAAGAACTGCTTTGCCCCACTTCTCTCTCTCTCTCTCTCTCTCGAGAAAGAGAGAGAGAGAGAGAAACGAGAAAAAGGGAAGGCAGAGAGGTTAACCAGATGCTAGTATCCGGTATGCTACCCTACACTGGGGTTGGGGAATAGGGGGTTGAAAGAGAAAGGGAGAGTTAAAAAATAAATGAGAAAAAAAACCCGACACACACGCACACACAAAATCAGTCCACTCAGAGGCGTTCCAACAGGCCAGTAGTTCGTAAGAAGCCCAGTAGCGCTTGCACGGCTTTCTTCTGTGACGATGAGTCATGACGATGGCGCAGTATACTTTCTTCTGACAGCGGCTGGTCAACTAACCTGTTTAGTTTATTAGAAAGGTGTCTTTCCAGGTTGTATTTCGGGCAATAACACAGGATATGTCGAATTGTTTCTTCATCTCCGCAGTGTGCACAGTCGGTGGTGTCGGCCATACCTATGCGGAACGCGTACGCACGGGTAAACGTGACTCCCAACCATAGTCTGCACGGAGCAGTAGCATCGCCTCGTCAAATTTTTACCCCGCCGCGGTGGTCTAGTGGCTAAGTTACTCGGCTGCTGACCCGCAGGGCGCGGGTTCGAATCCCGGCTGCGGCGGCTGCATTTCCGATGGAGGCGGAAATGTTGTAGGCCCGTGTGCTCAGATTTGGGTGCACGTTAAAGAACCCCAGGTGGTCGAAATTTCCGGAGCCCTCCACTACGGCGTCTCTCATAATCATATAATCGTTTTGGGACGTTAAACCCCACATATCAATCAATCATCTCGTCGAATTTTTGTTGGAAGCTGCATGCTTAACGTTGGATTAAGGGATCGTAATCTTGCATGCGTAAAGAGAGGCTCATTCCAAAGAGCCATGGAGCGTTGGCGAGCAAGAATGCGGAGCCTCCTAGCAGCGTCCGTCCTTGAGAGAGGTATTGACTGGTCGTTGTCTTCTGTATGGGCTGAATGGGCAGCTTGATCAGCTCGTTCATTACCGATAATTCCACAGTGGCTTGGCAACCACTGATATATAACGTGGTGTCCTTTCTCTGTTATATGGTGTAGCATTTCTGCTGTTTCAAATACCAACTGCTCGTGTGGGCCACGGCGAAGATTTGACAGAAGTGACTGCAGCGCCGCCTTGCAGTCGCAGAAAATCGTCCACCGTTGCGTGGTTTGGTCGTTAATGAAACGCAGCGCAGCGCGAAGCGCTGCAAGCTCTGCTGCCGTTGTTGTGGTTGCATGAGTTGTCCTGAATTTGATGGTTGTGGCGTGCGTTGGAATAACGACCGCCGCTGTTGAGCTGTTTGGCAGGACGGAGCCGTCGGTGTAGACGTGGGTGCAGTCTTGGTACTTCTCGTACAGCAGACGTAAGGCGAGTTGCTTGAGGGCTGGTATTGAGAAATCTCGTTTTTTCTGGATGACTGGTATTGTCAGGTTGATGACTGGCTGTTTGAGGCACCATGGAGGAATTGGAGGTCTCGCCGCGGGCGTCAAACCAGTTGGTAGGGAGTCACCATGTGTAGTTACTGTTCGACAAAAGGAAGTATGAGGTCTATCCACTGGTAGAGAGGCTAGGTGGTACTGGGGAGTCTGGCCCACATGCCTTATGTGTGTCCTCAAAGCTTCAATTTCAATATGGGTCTGCACGAGGTGGTCTTTGGCTATAGCTATAGTCGCCATTGTTGAGGCACCCTGAGGCAGACCTAGACACATTCGAAGCGCCTGTGCCTGAACGCTTTGTATCATGCGTCGACTTGTTTTGCTGGCGTTTGATAATGTAGGCAGACTGTATCGTAAAAAGCCAAAGAAAAGCACCCTGTACAGTCGTAACATAGCATTAGGCTGCATTCCCCAAGTCTTTGCAGCGAGAAACTTGAAAAGATGGCACATGCCTGTCAATCGCTTTTTCAAATACGACACATGAGGGCTCCATGATATGTCTCTGTCGACTATGACACCCAGAAATTTGTGAGATCGACGATATGGTAAATTTTGACCGTTAATTGACACTGTAATTCGACATAGGTTTGCGCGTAAATGCCAGAAGAGCGCACTTTCCGGAGAAAATTTCCAGGCCTCGAATGCGTAGATACAAAGCAGTTGCAGTAGCAGCTCTCTGTATTCTCGCTCGTAACTGCAGGCGAGTTACCACAGATGTCCAGATGCAGATGTCATCAGCGTATGTTGATAGATAAATATTGTTTGGTAGGTGCGCATGGAGAGCGATTAGTGTTATATTGAATAGCACGGGGCTCAGTACACCACCCTGAGGGACGCCACGACAACTGAAATGTGTAGACGTGTTCCCGGTCTCTGTAGTCATAAAATAGGATCGCATTTGGAGATAAATGCGTATCCACTTAAACATTCGGCCACCAACTCCAATCTCTTCTAGTGTGGTTAGGACGGCTTCGTCATCATAGGCTCCTTTGACGTCAAGGAACAGAGAGGCGCAAAGACGCTTATGGCCTTTCTCGTGTTCAACGTACGTAATTAGGTCGATGACGCTATCGATCGATGATCGACCACGTCGAAAGCCAGCTATGGCGTTTGGGTAGATCTCATGATACTCCAAGTACCACTCGAGTCGGCCAAGAATCATACTCTCCATCACTTTACCCACGCAACTAGCCAATGCGATCGGGCGATAGGAGGAGAGTTCCAATGGTGATTTGCCAGGTTTTAGTAATGGTACTAGACGACTAGTTTTCCAACTTAAGGGGACAGCGCCCTCTAGCCAACAATCATTATATAGCTGAAGTAGAGCTATTCTCGCGCGCTCCTTCAGATGACACAGGGCTCTTTAGGAGATTCCGTGCGGAGGTCCGTTTGCATGAAGCGAGTGCTGCTTTGAGCTCCTGAATGGTGAACGGGAAGTCCATACAGAAGTCACGTGGTGGCGGACAACTGCTCGAAAGTGGTGAGCTGCTGATGGCTGTAGTTTGCCCTGATAATCCGGCACAGAACTCTTCAGCAACGTCCACAACTGGTTGATTTTGGTGAAGGGCTAAGGCCTTGAATGGTGACTTCTGAATGGGCGATGACCGCAAACCTCTAAACGTCCTCCATATCTGCGATAAAGGCTTAGGAGGGTCGAGTGACTCGCAGAAAGTAATTCAGCGTTGGAATTCTAGCTTGTACAACCGACGTTTGATCTTCTTCTGCATACGTATAGCAGTCCGTAAATCTTCTATGTCCTTCGTGCGCCGGTACCTTCTTTCAGCTCGTCGTCGCAAGGCTCGAAGCCGCTCCCGCTCAATGTCGATAGCCATGATTCTTACAGGGCATGGGGTCGTACACACAGTCTCTTTTACAGTGCTCTTGATGGCCTCTTGTAAATCGGATATGTGTTCTTGGCATTGGTCTTCCATACGGGACTGAAATTTTTTCCAGTCCACTCTTTTAACCATGTCGCGCACTTTAGGAGGCGACAATCCTCTGATCTTGACATATGTTGGAATGTGATCCCTCCCGTGCGTTTCTAAATCCGTGAACCATTCAGTATGTTTCACTAGGCTTCGCGAAACAAAAGCCAAGTCGAGACAGCTACTGTATGTGGAGCCACGTAAAAATGTATGACTGCCATCGTTCAGTAACCAAAGTTGGTTGTCGGAGGCAAAAGACACCAAGCTTCTGCCCTTCATGTTAGTATTCTGACTTCCCCATAATTTATGATGAGCGTGAAAATCCCCAATGAGAACACACGGGTCAGGAGTTAACGCTATGATGTCTCGTAGTCTTTTTTGATCGAAACGGCTTGATGGTGATAGGTATGCGCCAACCACAGTGATGTTGAGCCTCCTCTTTTTCACTCTTAAGCATACGTATTGGTTTCCGTCATGAGGTGGTACAGGTTGAAGGATGTAAGTGAGGTCTCGGCGAATGTACACCAGAACCTTGCTGGTTTCAGTAACAGTAGACGACATATAAGGTTCGTATCCCGAGAGTCGTACTGCACTCGATAAGTTCGGCTCACAAATGACGATTACGGGAAACATATTGACGTACACAAATCGACGAAAGTCACCAATGCGCGATCTCAGTCCCCTGGCATTCCACTGCAGTATCGCTGCTTTACAAACCTTATCCCTGAAAGACAGTGGTGGGTTAGCCATGGTCTACTCTAGGGCTGCTAGCACTGGAGTAAGCGCGCCCAGTACTTGAAGGGCACTTTTGGCTGACGGTGTATTCATGTCGCTTAATAACATGCGAATGGTGTCCACTAATGATCTTAGCATCACCATCACGCGATGATCTGGCTTCCTGGTCGTTGCAGCATTTTGTGCTTGTTCTTGAGGCGGCTTCTGTTGAGGCTCAACAGGTCGTGTAGGCGGCTTCTGTTGAAGCTCAACAGATCATCTGGGCTGAAGGGGTGGCCATTCCTTTGGAGAGAGAGATCTTCCAGCTTCTTCTCTTTGTGCGCAGATGTTTGCCGTGCTAGGAGCCGCGCCTGTCGATTTCCCTTGAGTTTCTGACTTTCTCGTCCGATTTTGCACTGTCCTTCGTGAGGACCTTTGACGATGACGGTGCCTTCGCCTTACTTTTTGCGCAGCTTCTCTGTGAGTCGAGTTGTCTCGCACCATTTGCCTCAGAATATAAATCTCTTTCTTAATCTGAGGACAGTCCTTGGAGGAAGCACTGTGAGCTCCTTGGCAGTTGGGGCATTGCAACGTAGTTGCATTACAGTCGGCTTCTGAGTGATGTTTAGCGCATCGGGGGCACACTTCAGAATTTCTGTAAACGCCCTTCACGTGGCCAATCTTCTGGCACTTGAAACACTGCATAGGCTTTGGAATAAATGGGCGAACCTGGTGACGGAAATGGCCAACCTTCACGTAAGAGGGAAGACAGTCACCCTTGAATGTTAGTCGCACACAACGAGAGTTGCCCAGGCGACCAGCATGCACAATGACGTTGTTTTCACTCACTGGTTTTATCAGTGCAGGAAGATCTTCATTGGCGATTTCAGTTTCTATGTCATAGATAACTCCTGTTACGGTGTCACCATTCGCTGGTATGATGGATCGGACTTTGATGTTTCCCAGCTCTGACACATGCTGTAGCATGTTCAGTGCACTTGGATTCCTCACGTCGATTGCCAAAATATCCTTCCTCGTGTTTATCCTGATGTCCTTAATCTCGTTAGGCACAATGAGGTACAAGGATGGTGCTTGCCTGTTGAGGAAGCGTAGATTGGCAGTAGTAGTCTGCGGCACAAACAGAATGGAGTGAGGCCATCGCTGAGGCGCTGTCCTCACAGTGGCTGCACTTGATGCCGATGGTGCGTTCATGATTCTTCGTTTCGCCTTACGGTAGAGCACAGGTTCGAAGTCGTCTTCCGAGGACTCGTAGTCTGATTCAGAGTACAGCTCGGTGTCCTCGCTCTTACTAGATGGATTACCACGCTTTCTTGAAGCAATGCCCGTGGATGAACTGGTACTCGGCGGGATCTCCGGGGATTGTACATCCATGACCGCGATGTAGGGGGCTGGAGACCCCGCTGTTGCGCTGTGGAACGCAAAAAACAGCACAGACCACAAGATGTGTTCCAAAAGAGAATCACTTCGTCTTCCTTCACTTCTCTCGAAGGCACCATTCATCTCAGCAGCTGAAGATGATTGTGCAAGCAGCAGTGACGAGCAGTGGTTTTGCAGTTAGAAGTATACCAACAGTGACATCGCATGAATACGCCCCAATTACACTACCTTTTCGAATGTTCTCATTTTAATGTCGAAATTTATACTGCGAGATTGGTTGTAAATGTGACTCCAGAAACTAGCTTACTCTTGCTACGTGTTTTTTTCTATTGTATAGGTGCCAATCAATGCCATACCTCTCAGTCGTTTGCCCGAAAAGCGCAAATGTTTTTGAAAGTAGTGGGGATTTATTGTATTGAAAACAATGACTTTCTAGTATAGAGAAAAAAGCTTGGTCACGTGAGATACTTCAAAACTTTGCGGAATGCCATCAGAGTCTTCTTTGTCACACTTGCAGTTTTTCAGTAATAAAAAAATTGCCCGCAGCTTCCTTCGGGGGAACACTGAGGAGGATGCGGACCATATAATTGGTTAACGGGGTGTTAAAGTGCGACTTACTTGGGTCGATGGCTAAATTGGTTAACGTGGTTGTGAAATGGGGTGTTAAATTGCGACTTACTTGGGTCGATGGCTAAATTGGTTAACGTGGTTGTAGGAGGGGGTGTTAAATGAGTGAACACGTACACACGTATGCGAAAGGACGGCGCTGGTCGAAGGGACGTCGATCATTGTGTTTGTGGATTCGTTGGAATTCATTTCACCGCGACCTTGGACGTCGACGCGCCGTACAAACCAACCGACGAGCGGCAACTGAGCGAGCGAGCGCCGACCTTGAGTATATATACAGCACGACGGCGCATGCACTGTCAGCTGTTGAATGTTCTCGAAGCGCGACGCCACATGCGCGTCCACTGGAGAATCAGGAGAATTGTAGATGTCGAACGCGGTGTGTAGAGGAGGAAGGGTGCACAGATGGTGGAGGAGTGAAGCGCGCGCGGTGTGTAGAGGAGGAAGGGATGCACAGATGGTGGAAGAGTGGGCGACGGCGCGACGGCGCATGCGCGCGTGTCAGCTGTCGAATGTTCGAGAAGCGGTGCGGACGGTGCGGACGGCGCACTACAAGGCGCGAGTATAAGATGCTCCGCATCTAAAACAGATGTGAATATATGGGCTAAATTGTTTTTTGCTTCGGCGTTATGTTCGGTCGAACCTTACGCTATACGTTACTTCTTGCACTACTGTGGTGTGGTGCGTGCGTGCGTGTGTGCATGCGTGTGTGCGTGCGTGTGTGCGTGCGTGTGTGCGTGTGTGTGTGTGTGTGTGTGTGTGTGTGTGTGTGTGCGAGTGTATGAGTGCTTTCCGCGTCCAACTTTGTCGTTTTCAGCCCAGTATACCTACACATATATACACTGGTCTTACGCAGCCCATTCAAGACCACGGCACCTTATTTTATCAGCTGCATGCATGCAGGTATAAGTGCAGCGTAGACACCCGTATCTTCCTTCTTCCCTGTCAGCCGCAGAGAAGGTTCATATATGCTTCCCCCTGAGAACAATTGAGGCTTGGGCCAGTTGGTGATGCATATTTGATGGAATGAAGTGCTATTAACGGCTCTCCTCTACACTCAAGACTGAGCGTCACCTCCTCTGTCTCTGCTTTTGTTGTCCCGTTAATTGCGCTTCGCTTGATCAACTATGCTTATCCATATAACTGCCATCGTTTCAAGGGGGTTTTTAGTGTTACATCCCACTCGCAAGGGTGTAGCTTCATCTAACACCCATAGCTTAGGGGTGTTCATGAACACCCATTAAAGTCGGGTGTAACGTATCTTTACACCCTACAATTACAAGGTGTTTCTAAACACCTTGTTGTTAGGGTGTTCCTAGACACCCTAAAAGGGTGTTGCCCATGAGACAAAACAAATACATTCTTATGGGTGTAAAAATTTTTAGAGTGCGGTTGTGTGGCAGCTACAAGCTGACGAGGTACAACAGTCAATAGCCGCTACGCAAGCCGCAAAACAGGCGCAGCGTTAAATGGAGAGAGGTATAAGGGAGCTTTAGAATGAATAGCGCATAGCAAGCCCTTGCGGTGCGGTCACTGCCACTGCGCATGCGTCGTAACGCGATTCGCTGGTCGCGTTCGCAGCCCGCCCGCAGAAAGTCTGAAATAGCGGCCACGTTTGCGGCTCACAAGCGCTGGTTTCGAGGCTACGGTGTCCCCGCGATTGTGCGTTTTGGTTTGCAGGAGAGCAAACGCTATTCTAAAGCTCATATAGCGCCCGCTATGCCGGTTATGCCCGCCGCACCTGCAAATGTTATTCTAAAACTCCCTATTATATAGGCTGGTCGTTGCCAAACCGACGCCTCAATGTAACAAATGCATTGATTTGACAGAAAAGCAGACTGCAGCTTTGGCAAGTGTTCAGGACGCCTTTGAGGAATATGTGTCTGTTTGAGAAAAGAAAAAAAAAATAAGTAACGATGTCAGGACTATCAGTTCGGCAGGTCAACAACTCTAAAAGACTATTTAGGAGCTAGCAGTGGTTTCGCTACAACGTTTGTGAAGCATGTGTCTGTTTGAAAAACAAAAAAAAAATACCTAACGCTATCGGGACTAGCAGTTCGGCACGTTAAGTACTTTCATAGGCCATTTCGCACCTAGCAGTGATTGCGCAACCATGTTTATTGCGAAGCGAGCATGCAGTCGCGAATGGTTGCGAATTGCAAGTGACCGCTTTGGTTCCTAAGACTGCTTTGGCACTGTCACTCGCTGCTCAATGTCTCGGTCACCCGACTGCCATCACAATTGTCTGAGCCAATCACACGTGCAGGAAGAGGACGCCTGCTCAATTTACAGGGCAATGACCGAGCGAGCTACATTAGAACAGGCGATAATTTTGTGTGGCGACGGGCTTAAGATGCACGCAGTTGTGAACATCGATTGCGTTGAGTAGCTTTTCGATCGCCGGTCGAAACAAGTTACACGTGCATTGCCAGTGGCAGTTATGAATGATTCTCAACTACTCTTTCGTTACCGCACATAAGTGGTTACTTTTCATTTGTATCGGGAAGATCGTTTTTGACGATGAAATGCTATTTCAATAAATTTTCGTTCTAGAGCAAGAAAAATATGCGGAATGAATGAAAAAATGAAAAGTGTGATTTTTCATTGCCATCCAGTAAACAGAACAGTAAAAACACTAGAAATAAAAAAAATATTCAAAAGAAAAAAACTCAGATTATACATTTTTAAGATAAATGACCCAGCAACAATATAAAGAATAATAAATATTGAACAAAATGGTTCCATTCAAGTAAAAAAAGAAAATCAGAACCTAGGTGCTGCTTCAGGGCTTGTTTCATGTGGTGAATCATTGCTAAGATTTTTAAGAGACGCAAGTTATCTCGCACACATATCTCAGTGTTTTTTTTTTGCGATAGGAGCCTCTAAGTCTTTTATTATAGACAGACGACCGTGATGTGAATAATCTGTTTAAAAATCAAATATCAGAAGAACTATGTTATTTTGTCTAGCGTAACCTCTTTTTATGAGCCAGCTCACTGCGCGTAGGTTCGCATATGCATCCATATGTACCTATATTATTACGCATCCAATGATGTTTCTTAGAATTTTCCACATCATATAAAAAAAGATCAAGATCGCGCGCAGTTCTAAAACGTCTCGTGCTGCTCAGTAGTCAGGGACAAGTTGTGCACCTGTCGCCTTCTTGTCGTTAGAAGAAGCTCTGCAGCCGGTGACAGCACACCACTCCCTAGCGAAGTATGGGCCTTGCAAGGAACCCGAGTAGCTATAACATTGCGCACAAAGCTCGGCAGCTACACACTTGCGGCGGAGAAGACAACTTGGGGCTGTCAACAAAACAAATCTATGAATGGCTGCGGATGTTCCAGGCATACACAGAACATCGTCACCGTAAAACTTGAAGCTGAGTTGCTGTGATCCTCGAACTGAAAGCTCGTTCAGGTGCGGTTGCAAGACAGTATCGAGTGGCGCGTTCGTGTTTCAGTGCTACTGCACACCCATGCGCGCGTTACGGTGATGCCATAGGAGCGACTATGGACCTTTTTCACAAAGACACAGATTTTTTTTGTTCTGAGCTGTTGCATGAGTGTACGAAAGCCAACGTCACAGGCTCGGCAGTGCGTTTCTTGCGTGGTCACGCGCACTAACAACAGCCCAGAGAGGACTATGGTGGCGCCCGAAACGCCTTCGGTGAAAAGGTCTATAGTGACACTGCATGCAACCTTGTGTCTGATATAACAATACAATAAAAACCGAAACTTCTGGAAACTGGCTGAGAAAGCCCCCTCAATACTTTTAAAAAGCGGCGGACCTTCAAAAATATGTTTGTAAAATAAGTTATCCCTGACTTCTATAGCCAGCGCTCTCTAACAAATAGCTGGCATAAATTTCAGACAAATATTACTGCTCAACAGTGCCAAATTTTGCAGCTGACACTTTAATTCGATATTTAACTTGCAAATGTTATTTTCATTACATAAACTTGATGTTGCAGTAGCATAATCACGAGGGGCACACACTTTCGTCAAGTTCGCCAGCCTAGTGCTTGTTTCCAAGAACACACGCACGTTAGTTAACACACATTTCTGCCAAAAATCACTATGTTGGCAAAACAGGCACACTAAAATTGATTCTGAAAGTAGAGTCACTGAACTAGAAAGTGCTGCGTGCACGAGAAACAAATTTTGCATGCCAAAGTAGACCATCTGAAACGTCAATCATCGGTGATGGATTTGAACAGGCGGGGTAAAGAAAGAATGAACTTTTTCAGCCCAGAATTTTTTTTCTTTATAAGAGAAGCTTCGCGGACGTATTTTTCTAATAGGTATAACCTTAAAAGACCAACAAACAAAATGAATGTATGAATTTACAGCCTTAGAATCACAATTGATTACTGGCACTAGCTGGTTGCGAAAAGAAACAAAAATGGTGGGTGCTGGGCCACAGTACTACAGACATCTACAACATCATCAGCAAACAACATCAGTATTGCGCCGCCGCGTTACACTGTAAAGGTTTAGGTTACCAGAATAACACCCCATGATGTGGTCATTTAAGCAATGCTCCGTGTGGACGCTTATCCCCCCCCCGGACTTGTCAATGTGTAAAATACAAAACAGCTTCCTTGTATAAATTCCGTGAAGCGTGTGCGATAGCGTGAGTGCTTACGCCATTACCCTTTCTTCAACCTGCTTTAGGTTGAGAGAAATGAAAAGGATCTCATTGATAACTATAATTTGTAATGACCAAGTGTCGTCGAGCTCTCCCATTTTGCTGTTTTGTGGCAGTACTGAAGACTAAGTTTTTTTTATTTTACAGTGCAAAATTGCATCTACCACTCTTGACTTTTTGGGGGTTCCAACAATTTTTCTCATATGGCACTTCAGCGCCAGCTCAATATTCGCCAAATCGAAAACTATGTGATGCGCCAAGTTAGTCTTTGCTCTACGCACCGAGATGTTCTTCACTCGGCCGTAAACTAGCATGATTCTTTCCAACAGTGTTTGAGAGGACGGGTCACCTTGCGTATGCAAGTTATTCTACCGTGGTTTAAGAAGGTGCTACATGCATGAGCGAATACCGTCTTTTGCCTTTTGCCTCGCGACACATAATGCGTGTGTAAACTTGAAGATTTTAGGGCTTCGTAGCATTGAAGCACACAATTAGGTCTTCCGTCGAAGCCAGCACTTGTGGTTCAAGAAATTGAGAAAAAGCTCGAGATAAAATACAGGCCTCTTCAAGCTTCGTCATTCGTGTGCCTCTGAACATACAGTTTAGGCTGTCATGGTTGAGTGCTCTCAAAAGACAAGAGCCACAGCTCGCATCCTTCGCATCCGTGTTTTTATTTATTTATTTGTTTAATACTACTGTCAACCCTCGCTTGAGGGTCATGTCAGGGAGGGAGTAAAGTATTACGTACAAACAGAAAACCAAAACAAACTGGCACTCAAATAGCAATACACACAAGAAACCAAAATTGGCAGTAGTTCAATTCAACCATGACCAAAATAAGCATCAATTTCTCTGTCAAAAGATTGCACATCACTACTATTCCCAACATAATGGGGTAAACGATTTCATTGTTCGATGGCATCCAGAAAAAATTTTCACCGAAAGATGTCAGTGCGAGCGTTGAAAGGTTTAATGGGGGCATCATGATATATGTTGGGCTTCATGACACTCAAACACTGAAGAAAGGAGGGCGAGATCCTGGACGTATTGACCAGGTAGGCTGACTGTCAGACTGTGCAAGCTGAACATGAACGAACGCATTAGCAATGCAGATTGGGATGTCCTGTTCTTCTCTACGGTTGGTCACCGAAGGCTGCGGTTTCTGTAGTCTTTGGGAAGCTTTCCTCTTCAGTTGCCACTGTGACCGCGAGGCCCTCTGTCACCTGGACACGCCCAGTTCCAAGCATGTTTTGTTCAGTTCATTCTATGGAGAAATCGTACCTGCAATGCAGTTCTTACCTGCCCTCTTCTTAGTTCTTTTGCGGAGCTGTTGTGCATATGTTGGCAAATAAGTTAATTTGCGTTGTGTTGACAAACACTGCCTTTCGAATCCTGTTGATAGGGCGAGAATTGTGGCGGTATATTCTCGGCGATAAAGTCACAAAAAATTTTCACATTCATAGCGCAACATTATCATTGTAAAATGCTCTAAAAGCTCTCTTGCTAGAATCCCTTACTTTTGAGGGATATGTATGTTTTTTTCTGACGTTCTAGGTAACCCAGTCGCAGGCTAAATTCTCTTTGCACTTTTTTACTTTCAAAGTGAATTTGCATTGGAGGGGCGTTCAAAGTTAATAGCTTGCCTTTCTGCCGATCCTTCATATCTATTTGGCACTACATGTCATTTTCTGATGACGACAATCATGCCTATTTAAGTCCACCGTGCCCCTCGAAGAAAAAAAGAATATAAGAAATTAAATTGATTTTTGTCCTGTGGAACGCGACTGAGTCGCGAATCCGGCTCAGTTCCACGTAGGGCCACTTGAGAAATGCGATTTACTTTAAACACAATTTGGCCCATTAATGCACAGAAAAAAATATGCGTTAAAAAATTGCGATGAAACGATGACTGTTTTCACTCTTATTGTACAGTTAACTTTAAGAAAAATGTGAAGAAAATTTAGTCTGAGGCATAATTCATTTATTAATAATTAAAGACTAAATATTACCATCTTATAATATATAAGCAACTGTATCTGCTCAATAACGTTGCAAACCTGCAAATGCTGCTTATCAAGACACCTATAGTAGCTTTATTGAGGTATTATATTCATTGTATCCAATATGATTACAGGGATAAGGTATCGAAACCAGGCGTGTTATAATCTTCTTCAGCCTAAGCAATGAGTCATTGCGTTTCGGCAAAACAAGCACGACCCATGGTCTAACAAAATGCCCAAATCATTCTCATCATGACATTGAGCCTAGAGATTCAAAGGGTGTGCATGTACCTCTGTGTGCGTCTGTGCTTGTTTGTATTTGGGTGTGTTGTGTGCGTGCGATTCTTGACTACCACTCAGCTCACACGGCTGCAACCTCTCTTCCTTTTTGGCCCCACACTTGCGCAACTCCTACTTCCCCATAATTTATTTATTGTACCTAAGAAGCACCAATCTACTATACCCGTTCAGACATCGTGGTAGGTGCCACTTAGTGTATTCGCAAACATGCCAGATCAATTATTCATTAACTTGTCTTGCTCTTTGTTTGCATTGTTTGCAGTGGACACGGCAACCAAGCCGCGACGATGTCACCTAACGTACCCCTACTCGTGCAGGTTTTGACGGGATGCCTTTTTTCGTCGACCGGCTCATCGGCGTTTTGCACGGGCCAGCTTGATCTGCGTCACACCTTTGATGCACCATTCAAGCTCGGCACGGGTATCGTTGCTGGTGATATCTTTGATACGCCAGTGGCGCCACGCCTGCAGCCCGAGCATCATCTTTACTGCACACACCTACGTGGCATGATGACGTCACCAGTTCAGCCCGCCAGCACCACGCCAGCGGCTATAAAAGGGACACCAATTGCTTCAAGTGCAGTGGACACGGCAACCAAGCCACGACGATGTCACCTAACGTACCCCTACTCGTGCAGGTTAGTGACTGGAAATATGGTTTCCGTAGTGACGATCCTTGCTTAATAGTGTTGCCGTGTCCACACACCATTCTAAACTGCATAAGTGACTGTTTTGCGCTAGCGGGTCTGTTGCTTTCACTGTCGGGAGATGTTGAGCAAAACCCTGGACCTATTACGGATGCAATGTTTAAGGAACTGCTAGAAACTCAAAAAACTATCTTGTTTAAAATTTCGCAAATGCAAGAGCAACAGGCCTCATCTGAGCCTGCTATTATTCAAGTTCAAAACAGATTATTAACAATTGAGAAAAAAATTAGAGTGCATAGATAAAGTGGATGGTAGGCTGCTAAAGCTTGAGAATGCAGTCGATATGAGCCATACAGAATTGAGTGCTCTGTGCAGTAGGGTTGACGACCTAGAAAACCGCTCGAGACAAAACAACCTTATTATTAGAGGCGTAAAAGAAGAAGGCCCTGAGAATGATGATGACTTACTAAAAAAAAATAAATGACGATTTATTTGGCTTCATTATCAACCAGAAACTGAATTATATAGAAAGAATACATAGACTGGGAAAGAAATTTCCTGGCAAAGACCGCCCTGTAATCCTTAGAGTGGCAGACTACCGAGACAAAGTAAAGATACTGAAAACTTGTTTCAAGCTAAAAGGCACTCATATTAACATTAGTGAGGACTACTCAAGACGTGTAACTGAGATACGGAGAAACTTGTGGATCTCAAGTCTAGAAGAAAGAAAGAAAGGAGCGAAAGTTAAACTGGTTTATGACAAAGTTCTCATCAACAATGTTTTGGACACCTTGAGTGATGATCCCAAGGAGAAGATCAAGTGCAAAGCATCTGCCAAACCCAACCAACAATGACCTGAAAGACAAAAACAGGCCGAATTTAAGATCATCAACTTAAATGCTCGCAGCGTACTGAACAAAAGTCACTTAATAGAAAGTGTAACCTTGGAACATGATCCTTACATATTGGCAATCGCCGAGACATGGTTGCACAGTGATGTACATGATGTGGAAGTTACACCACCAGGTTACGTCTCAATAAGGAAGGACCGAGGCGGGAGAGGAGGCGGGGTAGCACTTATGATTAAAAGAGACATAAAGTATCAAACTTTGCCAGATGCTGGTGATATTGAAGCCGTATGGGTAAATATTCGATTAAATGATCACCCTGTGTACATTGGAGTTATGTACAGACCCCCCTGTTCTCCTGCTACGACTCTGACCGACTTAAGATGTTTTATGGAGTCTAATATGCACCAGGACGACAAAATAATTTTGATTGGTGATTTCAACTTACCAGGCATTCAATGGGATTCGCATGATATTATAGGAAACGAAGTAGCTCATTGTGAACATCTTTTGAACATTGCCTTTTGTTTTAACTTAGGCCAAATTGTGTCTAGCTACACACGTGTTTTTGAGGCTGTATCCTCTGTTCTCGACCTTGTATTTGTATCTTCACTCCTGGAGGAAAATGTTAAAACATGTGATGTAGTCGAGGGCATATCAGATCATCAGATGGTTCTGTTTTCCTTAGATATGGCATCCGCTAGGTCGCATAAGGATTACAAAAATACAGTTCTGAACTTCGCAGCTGCTGATGACTTCTCTGTTTTAGAAAAACTTGAAAACTCTTTCGGTACTTTTGTTCTCCTGCAAAATTCAAATGCGTGTACAAATAGACTATGGGATTATTTCTCGCAGGTGGTCACTGAATGCATTCAATTCTATATTCCAACACGACAAAAAAAGATAGCAAAGAAAAATCCTTGGATAACACGTGACGTGATCCATGCCAAAAGGCAACTGAAACGAAAACGGAAAGCTCACTCAAAGAATCCTTGCCCTGAAGGGAAGGAAACCATTCACACTATGAGCTAGGAATTGAGACGTCTAGTTAAAAATTGCAAAGATAATTTTTATATTGTTAAACTAAAAAGTTCTTGCACGAAGCAGCCGAAAAGTTCTGGAGATACGTGAATCCAAACACAAAAACCCATCTTGATGCAGATAAAAAAAACTCACAAGCATGTACTGAAAGTTTTAATGCCTTTTTTTCGTCAGTATTTACCCACAATGACAGACAAGTACCGACTTTTAGTGAGGCTTCTGACACACCTGCCATAGAAGGAATAACGATTAGTGAACAAGGAGTATTGAAGTTGCTCCTTGAAATCGACAAAAAGAAAAGTGCAGGACCTGACGGAATACCAAATGAATTTTTATATAGGTACGCAGTTTGGGTCTCGAAGTACTTGACAATTATTTTCCAGTCCTCCATAAGTAGTCCTCCAGTCCTCCAGTCCTCCAGTCCTCCAGGCAGGTCGACGCCACTTTCATCGATTTTTCCAAAGCATTCGACACGGTATCTCACACTAAGCTGATATGCAAAATAACTACCATATTAAAAAACCCTGTCTTGGTCAAGTGGATAGAAAACTTTCTTTCAGATTGCGCGCAATTCGTAGAACTTAACGGTTCCGTATCCAATAAATCTAACGTAACTTCTGGAGTTTGCCAGGGCTCGGTCCTTGGACCACTGCTATTTCTGATCTACATAAACGACCTGCCTGGCAACATCAATTCTAAAATCCGTTTTTATGCGGACGATTGCGTACTATATGACACCATTAGCACACCGCAGTGTCACCAAAAACTAAACGAGTCGTTTTCTAGGTTTTGCGCGTGGTGTAAAACGTGGCAGATGTCCGTAAATTTCCACAAAACAGTATCCATGTCTTTTACTCACAAACGTTCCCTGTCTAATTTCGCGTAATCATCCGCTGACATAAACCTCCAATGAGTTACAGAATATAAGTATCTTGGCATTATTTTCACAAGTAACCTATCCTGGTCGAAACACATCGAGTATGTATGCACAAAGTCACTTAAGAAACTGGGTTATCTTCGTCGCACACTCAGCCAAGCACCGAAAGACACCAAACTCCTGATGTATAAAACACTAATCCGACCGACACTCGACTACGCATGCTCCGTGTGGAACCCTTACCGAAAAGGCGAAATTAACAAAATTGAAGCCATTCAAAAGAAAGCCATCCGATTCATCTGTCGCAGGTATGACTGCGCTTTTTCACCAACCACAGCCCTCGTATCTCTAGAGCTAACCACCTTAGCTGCCCGTCGTGAAATTGAATCACTAACCTTTTTTCACCGCATCATTCACTGTTCATATCGCCTGTCATCGAACAAATATGTCACATATGCAAGCCCCACTCAGACCAGAAGCAATCACACCCTTAACGTTTCCCCGTATCATCCCCGCACAGACACGTTCAAATATAGCTTTTTTCCGCGAACAATTGAGCGTTGGAATTTGTTGCCTGGCCACGTGCGCTCTCTTGACTTGCTTACATTTCCTTCTAAAATACAACTATTGTAAACTACATACATATACCGCTTTGTTTCTTTTCCCCCTTTGTACGAGTGCACTTTTGTACTTAGATGTGTATATAAGGTCGATCTTATGTAACCCTTTACCATGCCGCTAAAACTGTACACTTCCTTCTATGTTGACTTTCGAACACCTGGTTTCGTCGTTACTGTGTTTTCTTTCTTTCTTTTTGCTTTTGTTTCATTATTGAACTTGTTCGATGCATCTTTTGGCTTATCTAGATGTTCACAACCTATTATACTCACAGCAACATGGATTTCGAAAAGGCCTATCTACTATTACTCAGCTTGTTGAACTTGTTCATGATCTCTCCTCTGAAATTAACTCGCAAGGTCAGGTTGACATGATACTCTTAGATTTTGCAAAAGCTTTTGATAAGGTGTCCCATGCTAAACTGTTGTTAAAAATAAACACTATCTTTAAAAACCCAAATCTAACGCAGTGGTTTTCCTCCTATTTCTCCAATCGCAAGCAGTATGTTCAAGTCAGCACGAAAAAATCTACCCTTGCCGATGTTATTTCTGGAGTTCCCCAAGGCAGTGTCTTGGGCCCACTACTGTTTTTGATTTTTGTCAACGATTTATCTAAAGATATTACGGTCCCCATAAGGTTTTTTGCAGACGATTGCGTAATGTATAAAACAGTCAGGTCTCCTACCGATCAATCAGAACTAAATCTAAACCTCCAAAAAAATACAATACTGGTGCACCATTTGGCAGATGGATCTAAACGCCGCAAAAACAGTAACGATCACCGTAACTAGGAAAAAACGCATTCTAAATACGACGTACTCTATAAACGATCATGAGCTTGGCAGAGTAGAACAACACAAATATTTGGGTTTATTAATAACTTCCGATCTACGATGGAATTTGCATGTAGACTTCGTTTGTGCTAAGGCTAACAAAGCGTTGTGGAGACTTCAGAGAAATCTGCACCATGCTAGCCCGGAAATCAAATGCTTGGCTTACAAGGCTCTCGTACGGCCAATTATGGAGTACGCAAAGAAGGTATGGGATCCGTACACAACAAGTAATCGCATTAAACTAGATAGAATACAAAGATTGGCGTCACGTTTCATATTTAACAAATACCAGCGCTGCCACTCCCCAACTCAGCTTTGCAAGCTGGCCCACCTTGAACCACTAGAACAAAAGCCAGAGTATGAAAGACTTAAATTACTCTTTTTAATCATTAAAGAACAAGTAAAAATAGACAAATCGGAGTATATGTATATAAAAACTGGGGAAACGTCAAGGCACTGGCATAACATGTACATCCCCCCTCCCAGATCACACAACGATTGTTTTAAGTTCAGTTTCTTTCCGCGAGCGATCAGTGAGTGGAACAGGCTGCCGAACTCCACTGCCTTATCGGAATGTGTACCTTCTTTCTTGAAGGGCCTTAAGGATGTCGTGTATAAAGATGTATAGTTTATATTTTGCTTATTCTATGTCCTCAAGAGCAGAGTGCTTTGGCTATTTCTTGTCATTCATTGTTATGTATAATAGAAGTTGTATAGGGAGTACCTATTTTTTGTATATATATTGGTTTTTTCCACCCCTGTTATAGCCCAAATGGGGCTGACGGTATAATAAAATGAAATGAAATGAAATAAAATGTTTAAACAAACTCTATACATGTACAAATTCAGATACCAAAAATGAAAAAATTCTGGAGATGACCACGTTGCTGTTTCCTACGCTGCAGTATGCCAGCAGGAAGAAACGTTGAAAAGATGAAATGCAAGAGCGAAACGCCAATCACTTCTACATTGAGAAAAAGTATGTGTTTGTTTACCCGTATTTGTTGGCCTCATGAGTACGGTGCTAGACATGTCATCACAGAGACGCGGTATTGAATTCCGTCGATGGCAGCAGCAATCCTGCCGAAGCGAAAAGCTTTCACGGGAAGCCTGAAAGTAGCGAAACACTTTCTAAGCATTTCAAAGCATTCTAATTAGCGAAACGCAACTTAGAATAAAGTGCGTGTTACAGAACCACAGTCGGCTGAAATTTCTGGGGCCTTTTGTTTTGTCGTCGCTCATATCGTGATTTTAGGAAGTTTCCGCCCGAGGGTCGTAATATATGGCCTAAGCGGAGGCTACCAATTTTCGGCATTAAATTCTATTTTCATCGCCACATTGTTCACAGAGAATACACTGCGAAGCTATGTCCTCTGTATAACCTTTCCGCACTTCGTTCACGTAACGGCTAACAACTTTCATCCATATCCGAAGCAGCAAAACCAATTTTTCATATATAGACGACAATGAGTTACATGTACTTCCTAAGCCGGTAGACACTCTAGCCCTTATGAAATTTCTCTCGCAGTGCCTGTCTCTTGAACTTCTTTCGCCTTAACATTAGTGATGATATTACTGCATACCATCTCGTGCTCAGCGTACAGTTCTAAAGTTCAAGGGCAGAGGGTGGAGTACTCATCATGCAGCAGGCATCAAAAGTTGCCGTGACTCGATTGACACAAGGGAACAGTGAGAGGTAATTGTTCTTCTCTGAGACATGTTTTATGCCCACCTTTTCTTTTTGCAATTCGATTCAATTTGTAACACACTATAATTCCGTTAGCTCTTTTGCCGCAAAGACTGTGTCTCTATTACAAATTTTGAGCGGCTATTATAGCCTAGTGGAAGGATAGCTAAAGTTTTAGCTTCCGGCAGCCTTCGATAGGTAAGACAGGAGTTCAGAAACACAAAGAAATCGAGCAACGTACGCTTCATTTCAGGCATTCATTTTTTTTTCCACATGTCCACTTGCACAGCTACTCTTAGTTTTCTGTAAAGGTACAGCAGCTAGCAATAGGAAGATATATACGTCGTAGAAATTTTGAAGTGCAAATGAGTGCATCTTAGTAATCCTAAAAAATGGATGATTGAGTGCTATATACTGAGCTATGAGAGAGTGTCTGCTTAAGTTCTTTTTTACAGCATAGACAATTAGCGCCTGTAAAGCTAGATGGAGCATTTCCGGGCTGTACATGCATTTACGTGAGGAACAAAGAAAGTTATATGGCAGGAACACAAAAGAATATTATTCGGGGATGTTTTCTCAACACTGGTAACGACCACCCGACTGAGTACAACTGCATTGAACTGCGAAAGATCACTGTATTGGCTCGCGCATTCAGGCGGGAACTGGTACCGACTAAATTATGGCACTCGGACGCCATCATTGGTGAGGAACCACTCATAGGAAAAGTAAACTAAGCTCTCAGAGATAGATACACAAATATCCATTGGAAAGTCCTGCTAGACTTATACCTAAACGTGCACATATATCACGTTCCATTTATTCAGGCTGGCTCACTACTCTACAAACCGTGATTTGTCACTCTTAAAAAAAACGTAGCTGCACCCCTAGCATGAAGCATGAGGAAATACGTTCCGGGGGCAACCAGCCGTGTTCGTTCAGCTGTTGTTAGTGGTTCTACAACTGTTGTTGTTGCGATGTGAGTATTAGGATATCGTTAGGTTTTAACGTAACGCTCACTAACTACCCCTTCCACTGCGCCACATACAACCACTGTATAAATAACAACATCATCCCGAAAAGACTCAAATTAAAAGTGACACCTGCTCTACACATGCCATCTTCGCAATACCCTGCAAACTGGCAAACAACACTCAAGAACTCTTCCTTTTTTCTCCTAAACATACTGAAGAACTACTTCATCAATCAAATTGAAGAATTTTTTAATGTTACATAATATAGTCCTAACAACCGACAAAAAGTCTGGAACAACTAAAAAAACAAAAAAAAGAAAGTTGAAGCAGAAGCAGAAGAAGAAATTGATTTCGAATTGGGTAGGCCTCCACAGAGCATCTACCATCATCACGCAAAAAAAAACAGACCACAAAAACAGAGAAGTACCAAGCATTGCTGACACCTCCATACAAATTAAAAAGCAGTCCAATGTCCTAGATAATTCAGCGTCAAGAAGCCTAGAGAAAAAGGAATATCCTAGGTAACGGCCTAAACTTTTTTTCAACGAACAATACAACAAACGCATTTGAGCCTCAAAGAGACATAATCGAATTCTCACGACGGGTGCGATTTAGACATTTTTCGCCGAAAACGATGGAACAGAGACACATACTACAACACTAAGGGCTCAGTCTACCTGAAATCCTGATTCAGAACAAGCAGCTGAACTTGACTTATATCCTAAAGCTATTAGTGCCTAAATGATAAATCAATCTGAAACAGATAAGAAACCAAAGAACTTGACTGCTTCAGAAAGCTGCATTTTTTCTAGCCTAAAGCCACGTGAAGACATTTTAATCAGGGCGGCGAATAAAAGGGAAGCATAGTGATATGGCCAATAGAAAAGTATAAACACAAAGCTCACAGACAAGTAAACAACCGTGAACACTACCGTAAATTAGACAACAATACAACAGAGCAATACACACTCACAATTACCAACCAGCTTAAATCTGTTCTGGTGGATGAACAGGTAACTCCATCAAAATTTAAATTCTTGAAACCAAATGGCAAAACAGCATGGCGATTCTATATGCTTCCGAAGATTCACAAAATATCATCCGCAGAAATACACAGTACCAATATTCCAGGGCTCCCAATGGTACAAACATCAATCAAACAGAGAACCTCTTCATATCTCCAAACCGCTCTCTAAGTGTAATTTCAAAGTTATTACCGTCAATTGGGCAAGATACACCCCAACTACTGAGAATAATAGAGAAAGTTAATATACTCTACCGCAAGACGCCATTCTCGTCACACTAGATGTCACCGCCTTGTGTAAGAACATTGCTATCCCCGAGGGCTTAGCTTCAGTTGAGCTAAGCTTATCCCCACAGAAGCGCAGAACACTGTACTGAAGTATATTTAACACTACTATAATTAGTACTGTCACACAACTACTTTGAGTTAGAGAAGAACTGCTACCTTCAAATACAGGGAACGATCATGGGTACCCCATTTGCTTTAACCGACGCAAATATATATCCATGGTAATTTAGGAAAACAAATTCCAATCTAACTATGACAACAAACCTCACACATACCTTCGGTACATAGATGACATAAATATAATATGGGGGCATGGGCAGCACAATCTAGAGAAATTCACTTCATCCCTGAACTCATATATCACAACAATAAAATTCGCCTCCGATACTTCGACTCAGCGCATCAACTTTCTTGACATGACCATTTATCTTCAGTATGGTGCACTAGAGAGAACTCTGTATAGAAAATCCGTTTAAAAGCAAGAATACTTAGATAATAACACCCATCACCCAAGTCAATGTAGAAAGGGCATTTTCAAAAGCCAGGCAACAAGGTTACGCCGCATATGCGTAGAAAATGAGGACTACGTAAACAGACTTAACACCCTAAAAGGAACACTATTAGACAGAAACCACCCTAACACATTCCTTGACAAAGCCTATACGAACGCATTGGAACTGGACCACAATGAAGCACTCAAACCAAGCTCTAAGAGCACAACGGCAACTACTCCTCTTCTGAATACAAAGATTTTTACTGCACTCCCAAACACAAACAACATCCTCACAAAATAGTATCTAATTTCTACCGCCAACCAAAGACCTAAGAAAATCTTTCTCGAACCACCTAAAATCGTCTACAGACCCAACGCTAACATTAAAGAAATGCTTGTTCCCGCAAAGTTTAAAACAAAAAAATAGGACAACGTCTGTTCCCTGTGGCTGGCCCAGATGCTCCATTTGCCATCACATACAGCCGGCTACCAGCGTCAAAAGCCCAGCATTTGATTACATTCACAAGGTGACATTGAGCTTCACCTGCACTTTAAACAACTTAATATACTGTATTGAGTGTGCCACCTGTAGAAAGCAACATATAGGCAAAACTGGGCAGCCGATTCACGTAAGACTGAACGGCCACCATGCAGACACAAAATACAATTTACCTTACGCAGTGGCTGGTCACTTAAACAAAAAAGAACACAATTTCGACCAAGCAAAGGTTTACGTTCTACAACTAATTTCCGGTCAACACGAGAAAGAAAATACATGGAATCATATTTGATCAACTTGGAATCACTGAAATCCATGTCATAAGTGCGGCAATATTACAGACAACATAAGTTCAACCTTCGAATAGACAAAACCAGTACTACATTGAAACCGTAGCTGTGGCATTGCACGTACGCGTCCGCTTCAGCTACGGGATGTGCGGGGTTCGATCCCCAGTGCCGGCCGGCCACCCACCGGTAGATAAACAGGGTACAGGCGGGCTTCGAGGGGCTGTGACGCGTCGCCCCAGGGGTGAAGCTTACTCTGCCTGGATACTCCCAACACGCTGCGTGGGGACCTCGGTACTACATTGAATTGCTTCTAGCCTGCATATCCTACTATTAGTGTTGTCTTTATTTTTTCAATTTGAATTATAGATACAAATGTGTCTGCATACAACTACGAAGTTTTTATTTGCTTGAACCGTTAAACCACTGCTATGTTTCCTCTTTCCTCTCTTCCTAAAACCACTCCTACCGCGCTTTGTTGAGGACATTGCCAACCCAGAAAATTCTCTGCGACTTTCCTCACTGTCTTTTCTTTTTTTTCTTTTTCCCGCCTGTTTGCCGTAACGTCTCACCTACCCCCCCCCCCTTCCCCCGCCTATAGCCCCTTTTTTGTGTGTGTTTCTATCCTCGTTGCTCATTGTTTTTTGCATTCTCAATTTTCCTTTTCGTCAACCAACATGCCGCCAAACTCTTAAATCAATTCCGCTGAGCGGGCCACCTATGGAGATAAAGAAAGCATAATTTGCCAATGACCTTATCTATTAATCACGCACTCTTCAAAAGCCATCTGAAATCGCTTACGTTCGACATCTTTGCGTTTAAATAAACACCGCCTGCTTCTCCCCCTGTTTGTACCTGCGTTCTTGTTGTGCGTCCCATTTATAAGTGTTCGGGAACGAACATCGCCGTTATCTTCGGCAACCCCTGATGAGGACCAGACGCGGTGACCATCTACCGGCTCCGAAGCTTTAAGCTATTTCGTTTTTTCGCGTAAGACGGGGTCACTACTTTGCCAGCCCACCAACTAAACTTTGCGTTTTTTTCTGGTTTTTTTTTTAAAATGCGAAGCGTCTCTTAGCGAACTCCAGCAATTTTGAGCGTATCTATCTAGCCGCTTACGTTTGGGTGATCTAGTGGTCAACCCCTTGACTTGTCATGAACCAAAATTAGCATAGAAAGGTAGGATAGTTCGACGAATATGACGCGCTGGTCAAGGCATTATTATTGCCACAATCTCGTCACGTACGTTGTCAAGCACTTCCCGCCACGCAGTGGCACATACCAATGGAGAGGTATGTGCGCTGGTATGCGGTATGTGCCACAGGGGATTTACAGACACATAGTATCTAATTGATTTGTGGGGTTTAACGTCCCAAAATCACTATTTGATTATGAGAGACGCCGACACATAGTATCTACTCAGGAACGACAAGAACACACATGCGCAATTTTCACGCGCAAGCGTGAAAAATACCCGACATGGGTATCGTCGACCCGACGAATGCAAAGTATAAATGTCAGGGTCCTAGCTGAAATCGAACCCAAGCATTCGGCGTGGCAATCAAGCATTTCACCACAGAGATATGCCAGGTCTCGGAACTACTTTTCAAGTAGACGCTAATCTTCTTGAAACGTGAATAGTGGTTGCAGTATACTACCTACCCAATTTAATAAACATTACAGATGTACTCCTTTGATACAGCCGTCACGTCGGGCTAACGTCAATTGTGGTTAGTGTCCATGCTCAGAAGTTGATTTATGTATAGCAGTGTCCAGAGCCGGCATCCTCGCGAGCATCAGCGCTTCATTTCGGCTTCTGGTGTTGCTAATACGTATGTTCCATTTAGCATCGTTGCGCAAGTGCAAACAACTTGTTAAATAAACATCTGCAACTCTTCAACATATGTATGTGCGTGCAACAGTTGTACATATATTTAGCGTCATGTCATGACGAGTTGCTCAATAAACAAATTTCAACACGGTCATCATCCCTTCGCATGCTTTTCATAACGCTGATTCCCAGGTACGTGGGGTCTCCGGATTTTTTGTGTTTTTTTATTTGACTTCGAGAACAATTTTGAATCACTACCACCTGACTTGAAGGGAAGCGAAGGGAGCAATATTCTGCCTAATAGATTTTTTGCTTTCCAGATGGCGATTATCAACAAGGACCCGCGCCACAACCAGGAGTTGACGCGATTAACCCCTTTAAAACTAACATGCCAAGGATGATATGATGCCTTTGAAAAAGATAGGTCCTCCTATCAAAACCTCGGCTTGCCAGTCTGAGGCGCTTCAACGGTTAACCCTGGTTATCCCACTGTGTTCTGAAATGAGAGATTCCTGGTCGCCAGGATGGCTCTTTTCTAGAGAGGAAGCAAATGCCAGAAAAAATAGACCCAGTCGAATGGGTGGAATGTGCTACTCTTCGCTGAAAAGACGGCATTCGAGCCCGTCCACCTGAACGCGTACGTCTACTGTGTAGCATGGCGGTTTCAACCGCTTTCTAAAGAAAAGCTGCACCAAACTGCCGGCTTTAGTACGAATAAGTTCCTATACGGCAAACACTTAAGAAACATCCTCTTTCAAGCGCCTGCAGATCGCTCCATGTCGTAATACGCATCGAATATTTTATGATTTCAGTTGCTACATTAAGACAACACGGTGGCCACAGCAAGAGAGCTGCGACTATGGCCCTCGAACCCCCCTCCATCTAATCCACTCGTAATGTGAGGAGGGTCTCATGCACCACCATGACCCGCATCGCCAAAGCGCTGCCTCTTGTTTTTTCGCCTGAGCCACTCTTTATTAAGCCGACAGCTGAAAGGCCAAGGCGTTTGTTCAGGAGCTCAAATCTGGATAAAGCTGCGCGCACTAACGAGCGCCGACCGCCAGCCACGGGCGTCTTTGCACGGGGGGATCTGAGCAGTGCTTATACTTTTATCCCACGTAACCCTTCTTCCTAATCTCCCCCCGAACGCCTCTTTTTGTGGCTCTATATCGAGCTCCCGGATGTACCACATCGCTCACGCGATTGTGGAGAACCACGATCACTATTTCTCGGCCTGATCGATTGATCGCCATTTGGCTGTAGGAAGCATGCTCATATTGAGCTCAAGTTTTCATTGAAACGCAGATTTGAAATGTGAATTTTTACAAGGAGGGATCTTTTCTAGAATAAAATAACACATTTAGCAAATGTGATGAACGAACAAGCTGCCAGATAGTAATTCAATGCAGAATTTGTTATATGCTTCTGATAGTTGTGCACCCACCGATGTCACCGATGGGGGGGGGGGAATTTGCGCACCCGAAGAAATTCGCAGTTTGAGGTGAGTATGTCGAGCGTTGAGAAAGAAGGAGCTTAGGTACAAACATGTGATTTAGAAATTTCAGGGATAACGTAATCGCAACAATAACATTCAGACGCCTTTGCTCGGCAGTGGGCGTTGTTAGTCTGATCGAGATGTAACACGGTTGCACATCACGTTTGTGAAACTGATGTTCAGTCTCGTGTCTGCGAGCGCATGCGAATCAAATGTCTTTTTTCTCTGGCTTTTGTCATATTATGACAAAGCTCATTTCTCATGGAATCACCAATACATTCAGTGGTGATCTCTGTCAAAGCGCCCCTCGTATCCAGCAATCATTACTTACTGTTTCGCAGCTTAAAATAGTCCTTGCTCGTGCCAACACGACCGGTTTACATATAAGTTGCTAACCTTTATTCACTGACCATTATATTTGTTACCATTGTTATATTTGTTTTCGTATGAACTCAAACCATAGCGAGATTTCAGTCAACGGCATTCACGCTATTTAAAACGTCTTTTTGAAAGGGTATACGTAACACTTGAGCGTTATGCCGATCATCGAAGTGCGCGGGCTCTCAGCTAATCTACCTTAGATGCCTAATAGGTGCTGCATAGTTGAAGAAAGCTGTTTTATGCGATAAAAACCTATTGTGTACTGGATGCCATTACTTAATGTATAAATGTCTTCCCATACCAGTCACCATCATGACCTATGAGCTCTAGTGTGACTCTTATTCCAATCTTACTTGAAGAACCGGTGTGCTGCTTGTTGAAGTGTTCAACGTCAGGCGTCACCCGCAAAGTATTCACCTACGTTTACTCAGACATCTCGTGCTTTCTCCACAGGATTTCAAGTACCACACCAAAAACACATGCCTCAAGGTCAGCAAATGGTATCTGCAAATTTAAGTCACAAATTCTTTGCGGAACAAGCAGCGCTTGGCCATCCGGCAAGCCGACGATGCTGGCCGAGTCCAGGGACTCTCCAAGCCACCAAATAAAGCTACCAAAAAGAAAATGCTGGCCAACTTTGCAGAATAAAGCCTCTTTTTTCTATCAATATGCATTCCCACGTGAAGCTCTACTCTTGGTTACAGTGTTGATAACAAAGGACGCAGGCGAGGATACGCGGCTGGGCGCTACGTACCATTGTGGCTCATTGCGTAAAAGAATATACATCAAATTAGTAAAATACAGCAGTGAAACAGTCAGAAGCAATAGGTAACGAAGCAGAAACATGAATATAAAAACATTGGCAGATCCCACGTACACTGAGAATCAATGATATGCGAAGCACGCAAGAGAAATGTTGATATGTCACTTTAATATCAGCACAACGTTACGACGTGGAGGTAAATGATGCCGTACATGACTTCCATGTCATAATTATCATGTTTGGATGTGTCGTTTATTCTCGGCATCTATTCAGATCCTATGATACCGAATCAGGTATATGTAAAGCTAGAGACACGGCAGCGAGCACGCTGTGAGCGTGGTACGTGGTGATTTTCTTAAATGAGACGCTTGTGAGCATTATCAAGTTTGCACCAGCCATATGTTTTGTCACTCATTGACGTAACGTAACACCGAATTCGGTATATGTGGAGCAAGCAAAACAGCTGCTAGCGCATCATGATTGGCCCAATATACTCCTATGTAACGTTGAGGCGCGCGCACACTGGGCACAGCGACGCTACGTCAGCAACACGCGAGCACTGTATAGTTTGACGCTTGGCACAACTAGCGCCCGTCGGCGCGCTTCTGATGTTTATCATGTTTGCACCAGTATCATACCTTCGTTATCAATTCACGTCCTGTAATACCAAATGTGGTATGAGTGAAGCTAGTGAAATGGCTGCCAGCAATCATGAGCGTGGCATGTAATCATGTGGTTACGTGACAAGCTTCTCGTGATTATCATGTTCACATCAGTCACGCGACTTCGTCATTCATTCACGTACCGTAATACCAAATTTGGTATATGTGACGCTAGCGAAACGGCCATGAGCGCATCATGAGCGTGAAATGTAGTCATGTTGTTACATGACACGCGTGTCATCATTTTAATGTTTGGGTCTGCCGCTTGTGTTCACCGTGCAATCATGTCATACCGTACCAGTTTTGCAACATGCCATGTGAACGAAACCACCGCAAGAGCTGTAGGACCATGAAAGGTAAATTCTGACATTCATGACGTACATGTCGTGATTTTCAAGTCATGACTAGTCGAATATGTTTTTCATTCAGGCATGTCATGCCATGAAAAGTTTGGTATTGATACCATTATCGAAAGAGCCTGGCAAGCTAAAAGTTGTAGGCGGCTCTATAGATAGATACGCTCAAAGTCACCGAAGTTCGCTGAGAAACGCTTCGCATTTTAAAAACGAGCCCTTTGATTGATATTCCCCGTCATTAATAACAATAGCGAATTACACACGCACACAGGGGGTGGATATTGTAGCTAAAAGCGTATGTAACTACAAGAATATTACAATCACATATCAAATCTCACACGCAGCATTGGAAATGACGCGGTATTAGAAAATGACCACATGCCTTTTCGCTTACATTTAACACAACTTTTCTGATTGTGGTACGATTTCATGTCAACTTGCAGCATTACCTGAACCCCTCATCCAATTTCTACCTGGGCCCTTTGCTTTTTCTCTCAATTTGGAAACATTTTCCCTTCTTCTTTTGGAACATTGTTAGAAACGCGCTGTTCTTCTCAGAGTGCCCTTGTGTCGACATGACCATCAAGGTGTTCTAGTTATCCAGGGCTTCATGTATGGCAGTTCCTCATTTTAATACTAGACTGGAAGCCCTCACAGAATTACGCTTTTTTCTTTCTTTGCGTGCAACAGTTACTTAGCAAAGCAGAACGTTCTTACTGTTCTCGTCAAGTACATTTATTAATTTGACATTTTGTGCGTTTTGTATTGAACTATGTTGGCTCTAAGGACTGAAAGTGCTTACTGTAGCTAAGATGCAAGAGCGCGCGTTTGCCGTGGACCAACGGAATACCAAGGCCCGTTTGATCACCTGGTTGCTTCTTGTGTGACTAACTCACAGAAGAAGGAATATGCAGCAGAGGCCCTGACGTCACATTACACCTTGCAAACACCCGCATCCCCTCCTGACAAAGAAATAGCAGACCATTTCGCTATCCGCGTCGCGTCGTTTTTGAGCGCAAAGTACGAGTTGGCGTATCGAGCAAATTTTGCAGGTTTTTTAGGGACGAAGCTTCTCAAGGCGTGGTTTGGTCGTCATCTGTAGGTATGTATGTATGTAGTAAAGCGTGAGACAGACGTGCGATGTTCTGTGCGATGCGGCGCGCGGCGCCGCATGGTGCGGCGTGCGAATGCGACGTTTCGGGACACACGAGGGCAAAGGAGCTATCAGTGGCAGGCTCCGCCCGCATGTGGCGCCTCGGCATGCAGGGTTGAACGACTTGGTATCCTCGTAATGAGGCTGAAAACAAACAACATTGCACAGCCACGCTTCGTTCTATAAAACTATTTAATAAATCGCATTCGTAAACGACAAGCACTTCGTAACCACGGCAACAGCTGATTATTCACGACTCCGACAGGTAGGCCTAGCATCGAGGGCGCCGGCCGCCACCCACGCCGTTCACAGGCGAGCTCGTCATCGAGCTCTTGTTTTTGACAACACTATCAAGCATTGCGCTCGTATGTAATGCGTCAGCATACATTATTACTTTATCGATGCCATCGATTTGAAGAGCAAAGGTGGAAGCAAAGCGAGCCAGCGCAGATACGCCGGTAGCTGTGTTTACCTGCGATATGACCTTGCATCGCTGCTCACGATCTCCGATCTCGCAAGCGGTTTCAAAACGGGCGTTGTCGTGCAGAAAAGGCACACTTCAAGCATCACTTTATTCAACCCGTACTAATATTACGTCATCAGGGATATTACTCAATGTTTGTCACGCCGCCGCAGTCGGCGATGTCAGCAAATTCATGCTCGCACTGCTCCATCGACTCGCCTCGTGCCTTGGACCAGGGGTGATGGGAGCGGCGACACGGAAATGGCGCCACTAGCATCGTGATGCCACTCGCATGCTCGCGCTGTGATTGACTGCTGCCATGTAGCGGTGCGATGCTGCGACGAAAATATCTGGCCGGTTTGATGCTCACCGCACCGGCTATGTGGCGGTGCGACGCGATAATACGTCACGAAACGTCACGAAACGTCACCGCTCCAGCAGTCATATCGTCGCACCACACGCCGAATTGCAGAGAAAATCGCACGTATGTCTCTTGCTCAACACGGCCACTGGACAAAAAACAAGATCGGCTTATTGCGTGCTGCTGAAGTCAACGGGACAGTCCTAGTTCACCTTGCTCCCGCTTTGGTGCCACCACTTCTCCCATGAGAAATGCTTTCACATGCGTTTCTACGCTTGACAGTAGACCGTAAATAACGCGTTTTCTAGCTGCACATGACATGTTTGATTCTGAATTGTTATTAAGGGCACCTTTTACACCACGTATTTGAACAGTTCGCCCTAGGAAAGCCAATCTTTCGTAGAGTATAGGCCCCTTCAATATACGAGAACTGTAATAAGTGTTCTAATGTGAAAATTATTTAGAGCAGCTTTACCTCGTCCTTCAAGACGAAACAGACTGTTATGCAAGCACTGAGGAGAGTGCTTGCATAACTGAATAACTGAATTAACATAACATAGCTGAATAACTGACCTAACTGTAAGCACGCCCTTCGTAACAGTGAAAGCTGTTAATGTTTTATATTTGGAAGAAAATATGAAGGTAGGCTACGTTAGAGCCGGCTATCCCAACATTATAACAGTAACGTACAATATAAACACACAAATGAGCAAGAAAATAAGAATAAAATAGGAAAAAAAAACGAGCCAAAGGCAATATGTACAATACTGCATACATTATAGGGCATATAATGCATAAATAGGCACAGTATGTATGGTCATAGTTCAGTTAATATATCAGGATCACATTGCACATATACTCCGCACAGATAGCGGCAAGGTATGATACAAACTAAAAACAGTTCATTAGATGTTTGTTCATAAAAAATCGCAAAGGGGGCCCATTGCGCGCCTTTGATTATCCGAATGCAGGCCATGGTCGAAGTATTTTTTGTAATCATGAATGGTTTAGGCGATCCCTCAGCTCAGCGCGTTGTTGATCGTATTGCGGACATTCTAGAAGAATCTGCCCCTCTGACGCATTGACATGATCGCAGTGGTTGCAGTGCGGGAAGTTCTTCTTTTCATGCGGCATAAAAAGTGAGGTGTGTATGAATCACGTATTCGCAGACGGTGCAAAGCATGTCGAATGGTCTATGGATCTTTTGATTAGGCGAAAATCGGAGAGACAGTTCTATTTGTTGTAAGACTGAGGATTTTGTATTTTCGTCAGACCAAGCATCTTTGCATAATTTGAGGCACAGTTCAGGAAGAAACTCTTGCTCTCTTAGATATAAATGGGCGCTGGTGTCGAGTGAACTCTTTTGTGTTCGGCAGTGGCTTATTAGTCAGCAATTTTGCGTTCGGGTCCCGCAAAGTTGTTGTTGTCCACACCCGCCGCCGGTGTCCGTAAACGCATCGTGCGAAATTGGAAAAAAAGAAACCTTGCACTAATGAAAGAGTGGGGCTTAAACCCCGCTCCGCTGGGTGCCAGCCCAATATTCTAGCAGTGAGTTACGCCATTGATTGTAACTTGTTGTCCAACTTACTTTAGGGAGGCATGACTTAGCAGCAGTGGCACAGTGGGGCTCAAATGCGGGTCCGCTGGGTGCCAGTCCAGTATTCTACCACAGATCTACACCGGTTCTTTTTTCTTTATTTAACTGAGCTACACCGGTGCTTGTGACTTGTTGTGAAACTTGCTTTAGGTAGGCTTGGTTTCGGGTCACGCAATGTTGTTGTCCGCCACTGCCGCTGGTGTCCGTAAACGCATCGCGGAAATTGCAATAAAGAATTCTTGCAATGATAAAACAGTTGGGCTTAAACCCCGCTCCGCTGGGTGCCAGCCCAGTATTCTACCACTGAGCTACGCCGGTTTTTTACATGCGGAGCATGTTATACTAGGGGCTATAGTCATGCGCCGTCGCCATCCGCAGCCTCCTCTCCTCCTCCGCCAGCCATCTCCGCATCACTTCCTCCTCTCAACACAGCGTGTGCTAAGCTCGCTTCTCCCCTCCGCGCGCCGCGCGACCTTTAGTTCTACGTGCGCCAGCTGTATGATAACGCGCGCATGCGCAGGCCGGGGCTGGCGTTCGCTCTAAATAACCGAGTGTCGGGGCGCGCCGCCCTTCGTCGGTTGGTTTGTGCGGTCGCTCCACGTCCGATGTCGCTGGTGAAAATGTATAACGAATCCGCAAACACACTTACTGACGTCCCTTCCTATAGCATCAGCTAATGTGTTGGTGGAACCGCAAGCAATTCCGAAGAGACTTCGTTCGTGGACAAGGACGCGCTGAGAAGAGCTCGCAATGCGGAACACAAACGTCAGCGTCCAGCGGAAGATCCCCAGCTTCGAGAACGTGAAGCAACTGCGAGACGTCAGCTTCGAGCGGAGGATCCCCAACGTCAATGAAGCCGAGGAAGAATACCTGAAACAATGACCGCAACGATGACCCTTCGTGATAGTTGCCGACTTCACGTCGACGTCATCAAAGACGATTGTGTGGTCGACCACATGGAGTCGAGGCACTCACTGAAACGAGCAACGCACGACGGCAAACATCATCCGACCATGGTTCGCGGGACGTGCATCGACCACGTCTTTGCAAATTTCGACCTTCGGCCACTGCAACCAGACGCACTCACCCTTCACTTTACGGACCATAAAGCCATCTTGCTCAAAATACCGAAAGCGCCTCATCAATTAACATCGTCTTTGGCAGTATATGTGCGTGCGTGTTCACTCGTGTTCACTCATAACACACACGCATGCCGCAAATTAAAAACCACATTTATCGCAGTTCAACATATATGCTCCGCATGCTAACCAGTGTTCCCACTAGGGAAACTGCGGTTATTTTTTTTCTTTATTTAACGTTGTAGACATTCGGTGTAGTCGGCGTCCCAGTCGGCGTACCAGGCGTGGTTGGCCAATCAAAGAATTAAATAGTGACGAGGTAAACTGCAAGTAATTCTGCTTCGCAACCGTTCCGGGCTCTGCTCCGCAGATCTTTTTTTTCCGCCGGTGTGTCCAGGGTACATCTACCATGAGCTCCATCACCGTCATTCCTGCTTAGACCCGGCCGTCCGGCCGTGCCACGGGAGCAGTGGCACCGCATGTTCGAGATGTACCTGCTTGCTTCTGGGGCTACCAAGTTGTCGCCGCAGCGACACAGGGCCATCCTGCCTTGGAATGGAGGGACAGCGCATTTTCAAACCGCTACCAGCCGACTCAGATACAACGCCAACCGCGTCTGGGAGGTCAACTGGGACACCGACAGAACCTAATGTCTACGACGTAGCCGTATCAGCGCTCAGTACAGTTCACTAGCACAGTCAAGGAGTTTCTAACTGGCCTATTTTCGCGAGAGGGTTATCCTGAAGAGATAGTCACTTACAACGGGCCACAATTAATTTCTTGTAAATTCACGAAATTTCTTCACAATCGAGCCATTCGCTTGTCTCATTCATCAGTTGACGATCCTCAGGCTAATGGACTAGTTGAGCGCTTTAATCGAACCCTTAAGAACTATGTACAGGTATGTCTTCTGGAGCGACAACCGCTCCATCAAGCAGTAACTGAGTATCTAGGTGTATACAGATGCACAACACATGCCACAGTCGGCGTTGCGCCAGCAGTGTTGTTGCATGGCAGAATGCCCCGAACCAGGCTGCACGCAGTAAGCTTTTCTGCACCAGCTTTTGAAGAAGACCCAGCTAAAGAGCTCTCACGATTACGCCTCAGGATCAAGAAACAGCAGCAAACCATCAAACGGAATGCGGACCGCAGAACAGCTGCCAAAAAGACTACAATCGCAGTAGGTGATTTTGTTCGTGTCAGGAAGCCGTCTATTCGTTTCAAAGGAAAAAGTGTCTTTCCACCACCAACAAAAGTTGGGAAGAAACAAGGGTCTTCATCCTTCCGGCTACAAGATAGTAGGACTGGAACACCTCAAAATTGCCAAACTTCTTCAGAAAAGTCAGTTTCAGTTCCTGACTGTTCCAGTGAGCTCTTGCCACGTCCTGGCGAGTGCGCTGTGCCGTGCTAATTTTCTGTGCCGACTCCTCCTACAACGGGGCAACCACATCAGTCCCCCGTTCTGCCAGTTTCTCCTGCCGGGTCGCCCATACCGCAGTCTTCTGCTGCACCAGCTGTTGCGGTGCCAGTACCACAACCTACTAGTGTGCAACCAACCTCATCTGGTCCAACGACGGTGCAGCCACATCAGTCTTCCATTCTGCCAGTTTCTCCTGCCGGGTTGCCCACATCGCAGCCTTCTGCTGCGCCAGCTGTTGCGGTGCCAGTGCCACTACATACTAGTGTGCAACCAATCTCATCTGGTCCTGGGCAGTCTCAGCTTGTGCCGGCGCGGACTGCTGCCACGCAAGCAACAGGGCGGCCGCAGTGAGAACGATGACTTCCTCTATGGGTGAAGGACTATGTGTCGAAGTAGTGCGGGTCTTCATTGTGCATATTAGTGTTAACTATTTGTTCTAATCCCTACTAACACCATTAAACTCTTTACATAGGAAGGGAATATGTTGTATTTTGATTTTAGTTTCAGTTTTGTTTGGTTCTTTGTACCCGAGAGGGGGCGTTGTGTATGTGTCTATGTCCTGTATATATGTAGGTGTCCTGAATAATAAAGTGGCTTTGAGTCCATGTTTCGGACTGTTCGTGGTCACTCTGCAGACACTGCAATGGTTGTAGTGTACAATTGTTGTGTACAATGTCGTGGCACCGTTTGTCTGTCCGTTCCTTCGTCCGCTATCTGTCTGGCGGTGCCTGGGTCTCTCTGTCTGCCTATGTGTGTTTGTGTGACTGTTCATCAATTCGTCCGTTCCTCCGTACGTGCGTCCGTCCATCCGTGTGTGGATCAGTCCGTGCATACGTCCATGTGTCCGTCGTTGTGACTGTGTGTCTGTATTTTTGTCTTTGCGCGACGAGCACGAGCCGCCGAGGCCCTCTACCCCGCTTCGTCCATACTCCACGAACATGGCGACGAGCACGAGCTGCGGCGGCGCTCCGCGCCCACTGTACTGCTTCGTCCATGCCCCACCTACGTTTTCCTACAAGGGCGACGATCCAGGATACTGGGAGGGGCACTCCTTCCTCGCGAACCCAGGCACAACCCGCCCAGCAGCAATCTGAGAGTAGCGGCAGAGTGCCATCCGGATAATCCTCACTCCACTTCAGTTTTATGTACTTCTAAAAGACAGCGCAATTTATTATGATGTTTGGATAATGCTGCCTTTCTTTTTTTTCGTCTCCACTCTCGGTCACCACTGACGCAGGACAATGCTAGACTAAGAGGAGCTTCACCCCTAATAGGTCACCTGCACCTTGTGACGTTGAGCACTACATTTAGGGGGCGAAGCTCCTAAAGCCGTTTGTCCATGCATGTCTGTGACCAGTCCGTAACCACCTAGTTGTATGACTCACTCAGCGGGTGGCGCTAGTGAGAGTGACAGATAGACGGACAGCCAGCCAGACAAACATACAGACGGACGGACCGACAGACGGAAAGACAGACGTGTGGATGGAGTGACGAACGTACGTACGTGTGGATGGACGGATAGGCATACGGACAGAGGTATGAACACTTGAAAGGACGCACACATGAACGAATGGAGGGAAGCACGGATGGATGGATGGACGGATGCTCGCCCCAATCATTTTCATTGACTGCGTGGATAGTCTGAGATTTTTTCTTCGAATGCGTGGCTTTTTCATTGTGATGGCACGTGCACGCATGTACAAACCGTGCCCTCCCATGGCGATCTCTCTTACGACCGAGCGCACCGCGTTTAAATCAGCCAATGGCTAATAGAAAGCCTTCTATGAATGAATTTTGAGCTTTTTGTGTCATATGCTGAGAGAAGAGAAATTGATTTTCAGCTGACTTCGATAATTGATTTTGAATTGCAGGCTGCGTGCAGCGATGTAATAATTGACTCGCGTATTCTCAGGTTGTGGTACTGGCACCGCAACAGCTGGTGCAGCAGAAGACTGCGGTATGGGCGACCCGGCAGGAGAAACTGGCAGAACGGGGGACTGATGTGGTTGCCCCGTTGTAGGAGGAGTCGGCACAGAACAATAGCACGGCACAGCGCACTCGCCAGGACGTGGCAAGAGCTCACTGGAACACTCAGGAACTGAAACTGACTTTTCCAATCGGCAACATTTTCTGGTCATGCTCAAAAAGTGTTGCATGGCTCCTTTAGGTAATGATAAAATTGAGAGATATAGGTGAACTGAAAGAAAAACGTAGGCGTGAGATTCAACCAAATTGCTGCGTTCGACAGCAGTGGACGCAAGAGTACAAAAGTATCATGTTTCACTATTCATGCTAGGATGAGGCTGCCTATTGAAAGCCCGCAAGCACTAGAAGTGGAACATCGATTACCTGTTGCAGGGGCTCGGCGGAGGAGGATTTCAGCCAACCATACAACATGCAAACTCTGTGCAAATTAATTAAAGTACTACGAGATTTCAGTTGTCTTCTTCTCGCAACCTGTCAGTCGCAGATTCAGTGTTCACTGTGGCCGATGGGTACTGTGAAACTGCATGTCGCTGTAATTTGGGGGACGTATACGCGAAGCTGTCTCTTCTATAATGTTCAGGTTTGAACCGGCCGTCAATAATCCGCATGGCTGTGGTTTCGGCAAAGTAGAACAAGTGCAACTCCCAGCGTCCATGAAATTTATTGCATTTTTAAATACCACCATTGTATAGTTCGCGTTGCGAATGTATATGCGCAGTAGGGCGTTAAAGGGGTGCTGCGCATGCAGTCTTTAGCTTGCTTTGATGCATTTCGGCGCCGACGGCACCCCTTTATCACTGTTGTGGTGGCCTCACCATGTTATGTATGGTCACTCGTCATTGATCTTAATACAGCTACTTCCATTTTTATGTCTAGTCTCTCACATAGGCCAGCAGTTAGCAAGAAGCTCAGTAGCGCTTTTACGGCCTTCCTCAGTGATAATGAGTCTAGTCGATGGCGTAATATACTTTTCTCTTACGGCGGCTGGCCATCTAACTTGTTGAGCATACTACGAAGATATTGTCTTTGTATTTTATATTGCGAGCAATCGCACTGGAGGTGCCGAATCGTCTCTTCATATCTTGCATAGAACACTAGCGTCACTTCGTCGACGTCTTGATGGAAGCCGTAAGCTCAACAAAACGACCAACACTGGTGATGCGGCTAGCTTGATTCACTGGCTTGAGTAAGCCATACAAGTTGGTACAGCTTCGACGTCTTACAAGACACTGCTGATGACGTTGGACCCGCCCTGGATATAAGAGCGGACGTTCAATCGATTCGGCCTTGGGACGTTCTGTAATATTCAGTGAGGCAGCTTGCGAAGCGTTGATCACAATGACGTTCCAAACGTGGTTTTACTGCGATGTCTATGATTTCATCTGGTGCCAGTCACTTCAGCAGTACTGAAATAGATTGCTTGTTGAAGTGCTTCACGTGGTCGATAGGGTCAGCAGGAATGAAACTTATGGTGTTGGCTTCGGGCCTTTGCGGTGCTATCTCACCCATGAAGATGGAGGATGAAGAGGCCCTGATGTCACGTCTTTTTCCTTTTACGCTTATAGCAAGTCAGATGTCGTCGTTAGATGACCCCTTGCCTTTCGGTGGGTAGATATCAGTGTCCTCATTATGGCAATGAAGACCTTCAAGTGACTTGGCCGCTGTCGCTGCTGACGCCACAGGACATGACAGTTGTCCGAATAGGTCCACATTTGTTGCCGACATTGATTACAGTGAGTGGCATCACAATAAGCACATTTTACGGCACAATAAGGCAAAAGATATTTAAACAGCGTACCTCTATGGAGAACGCGTCCTCATAATACAAGTTTATATTTTATTTATTACAATACTGCCAGTCTGATCTTCAGACCTTAAGCAGGAGTGGGTACAATGAGTAAAAAAAGGTTACAATAAACAAATATGAAGCATTGCGGCGATAATAACAGCAAAAGAAGAAGAGTACAACGAGTTCATTGAAGCACAGCAGCAAGATATTTAAATAATTAGTGAAAACTTGAATACGTTAACATATGGAAGAAAAAAAAGCGTCAGGGTTCACGTAAAACTATGTCACTTCCATGGACTTAAGAGCCTGTAGATAGGATGATAGTGACGGGCAATCCATTGCAGTTGAAGGAAGAGAATTTCAATTGGTTGCAGCTCTCAGGAAAACAGAATACTAGAAAATGTTGGTGTGACTATAGAACTCGCTTACTATTTTATTATGAAGGGACCGAGTAGGCCGCCGGTGGGAGTCTTTTAAATATGTGTCCTTTTTGATACTTAAGTGTCCATGATAAAGAAGGCAAAATAGTTTCATTCTTTCGTGGTATTGGCGATTTGTTAATTTTTCCAGCTCAGCCGTTTCTAGAAGAGATGTTACTAATGCCTCCCAGCTGTATTGATTGAGGATGAACCTAACTGATTTCCGCTCTATTTTTTTCAATCTTGAAATGTTTCCTTTTGTGTATGGATCCCAAACAGCGGTACAATATTCCAGGAGTGGCCGAATAAATGTTTTATAGGCTAATATTTTAACTTCTGGAGAGGACGTACTCAAGTGCCTCCTTAAGTATCCGACTTTTTTCATTGCCTTTCTATGTATGTAGTCATTGTTGTCATTCTATTTATTATCGTGAGAATTGATAACTCCCAGTTATTTATAGTTAGTTACTACTAACAGATGTTCATTATCAAAACACTAAGAAAATGTTAAAGGGTGCTTTTTGCGACTAATTGTCATTGCAACAGTTTTCTTTTTGTTGATGGTCATTTGCCAGTCTGTGCACCATGTTTGCATTCGGTCCAAAAATTTATTTAATGTTATCTGGTCGTGGGGTGTGGTAATTTCACGGTATTTTTTACAATCATCAGCAAAGAGCCTTATTTTAACGGGTATGTTCCGAACGATGTCATTGATGTATAGAAGAAAAAATAAAGGACGAAGGACAAAGCCCTGCGGTATACCCGAAAGGACTGGAATGGCAGGCGAAGTTTTATTATCAATGGCCACGACTTGTTGTCTACATGAGAGGTAGGCTTCTATCCAAGCTAGTAATTCGGTGTTCTTGAGTATTGGTTCTAATTTCAATACTAATTTTCGATGTGAGCCTCGGTCGAATGCCTTTTCAAAGTCAAGAAATATAATGTCGACCTGGTTATGTCTGTCCAGGGCTGCTGCTAAATTGTGGACAGTTTCGATGAGCTGGGTTACTGTAGAATAACCATGGCAAAAGCCATGCTGGAAGGAACCAATTAAGCCTTTGTTTTGAAGGAAGCTGGATACATGTTTAAAAATTATGTGCTCTAGTACCTTCGCACATGTGCATAATAAGGAAATTGGCCCATATGATGACGGAGTTGATGGCGCGTTTGTTTTAGAAATCGGCGTGATTTTCGCGTACTTCCAGTTGCATGGAAGATCCGCATTTGACAGAGATTTGTTGAACAACAGACATAGATATTTAGAACATCATTCAGCATATCGATTTAAAAATGCATTTGATATACCGTCTATGCATGACGATTTATTTTTGTCTAATTTTAACAGTAGTGCTAGTATGTCTTCTTCACATATGACACATTATTCAGAGGTTCGCTATGATCCAATTTGCTGAATTCCGATGCGCGGCCGTCGTCGACGACAAATACAGAACCGAAATTAAGAGCTTCGGAAACCACTGCGTTATCTGTCACAGGGACACCATCGATTGATAGAGTAGGAGGATCTTTCTTCTTTGACGAAATGTGTCGCCAAATATTTTCTGGCGATGTTTTAAGAAAGTTCTCAAGACCAACGCGTTCGTAAAATCTTTGGCTTTTTTATACTGTTCTTCAGTTGTTCGCGTAACTCCGATATCTTATCTGAATCACTTCAGCATGGATACCACCTGTACTGCCTTTTCGCTTTATTTAAGTTACGTTGGTGACGTGCAATCTCTTTCCTCATCCACGGATTGTGTGTACGGTGCAAGTGTCGTTTGTGTGGGATAAACTTTTTCACACAAGTCAAAACCAGGTTTTTTTTAAAAAAGCACCACATATGTTCAACCATATAGGCATCTGATTTGTAAAACGAGTTAAACAAAAATGAACTATCTAAAACATCCAAAATATCAACATCACTATCATGAAAAACACCGGAACAATACACTCTTTTTTCGCCAGCCGTGATCGGAATTTCACTTCGAGATTTAAGCATACGAGCTTGCGGTCTGAGATACCTTTGAATATGTCAACTCTCGGGGCACGATCAAGAAAACTGTCGCTTAAAATGAAGAGATCGAAAATTGATTGACTATCTCCTTGTATTCTTGTGGGCACCTTTACTAGTTGTGTTAGGCCATGTAATGAAACAATGTCTACGAGTGGTTCAGCGGAGGCACAGAGTGCTTTAGGAAAATTACCATCCCAGTTAATTAGTGCAGTGTTGAAATCTCCAGTTAGCACAAGGTTATAAGCGTGGTTCCTGCACATGAACTCATTTAGCGCCTCAAAAAAAGTACCGTTACTGTTCGGAGGGTGGTGAAATCCACCAATTACCAAATGGAATTCCTCGAGATGAACTTTCAGCAATATGCATTCTATGCTGGTAATGTCAGGTAGTCGTGTAACGCGCGTTCAGTCGATGTACAAAATAGCAACGCCGCCACCGTGAGAATCAGGGTCCTTGCGGTAGATACGGTATCTACGCGGTGTGACTTCCGAGTTAATTATGTCACCGTGCAGCCACGTTTCTGTAATAACTGTTACATGGGGGCTGTGAGTGGCAACTATGCTTTCTAGGTCATCTGTTTTCTTTATTATACTTCGGTCATTCAGGTTAAGACATCGGAAAGTATTTTGAGGCCTTTATTTCATTCCGCGACTCTCGCGCCTGAGCGGAGCTGACGGCCGGTGGTCCACCTCTTTTCGTGGTTTTGGTTACTTGGTACTCGTGCCTTTTTCGTTTCGTCCCACTCGCATGATTCACTGCCGATTTTTCTGTTATTATAAACTAATTTTATCTTTGTCTCATTTCACCTGTCATCAGCTGCGCTATCCCATAGACACTTTCGAACCTCTCTAGTGGCAGCCGAGAAATCCCTGAGATTGATATGGTCTTTCCCTTTAATTTGTAATCGTTGCTGAAAACGGAAACTTTCTTGCGATGGTGAAACCACTTTAGAATCACAGGGCATGACTAGTTTGCATGTAGACGGCCAAATCTATGAATTATTTTTACGGAGGATACCTCCACTCCTAATGTATCTCGAAATATATCCTCAGTCACTTTCTGCGCCAGTGATTCTTGAGATTCCCCAGACGGCTCCGGAACGCCGAAAACAAAAAGATTGTTCCGCCTGCTCCTGCCCTGAAGCTTCATCGACTTTTTATCTGAATGTGTCACTGTGTGTTCCAAATTCACAAGTTTAGCTCCGAGTTCTTTAACGATTGCCACTGAGTCTTCGTCATTCTTAAGCCTGTTTTCCAACTTCTCTAGTTTTTTATGCATTGACTTTTGACTTTCAAGAAGTTCACGCAGAATATTTTCCGCTTCAGGCTCTGGATTGGGCTCGATATTGCCATAAAGCATCAGACAAGAGTACATTGCATCTTTCGCGTAGTGAAACAAAGCACACGAACGGGCTGAGTCACATTGTATCGCATACGAGTCCGGTGTTCCCGTCTTATCGAGTAGCATGTTGCTGCCCATAAACGCTGGCTCTACCTCAGTGCAACAATACCTACGGCGCTGGGATGCTGGCTCGAAGGCTTGGAGTTTGTCCTAGCCGCGGCGATCGCATATTGATTTAGGAGAAATCTTATAGGCGTGTGTGCTGTGCGATATCAGCGGACGTTTTATATTTCTAGATGACCCAAAAGCTTCCGTATCCCTCCACTACAGCTTGCCTTACCATATCATGATTTTGACACGCCAACCTCCAAATACTATTGAATTTATTGTCTTCGTAAACCATTACTAGCTGATACGCTTGATATTACATATCCACATCTGTTCTTTGCTTTTTTCGGTAGTTCATACGTTGTTATTGGATGCATGCAGAACTTCATAAACAATAGTTCACTGAAAAGCAACTCAATTGTAAATTAGGGGCCTCATGGGAAAGCCCAATTCAACTGTCCCCACAATGAGACATTTAAAATGAAAGTGCATTGAGTTTTACGCCGCATAATTATGATACACTTATTAGGCGTGGTTAAAGGAAGGGCTCAGCACATTTGACCTTTTGGTGTACACTAACGTGGACCTAAATGTATATAAACGGGCCCGTTCCATTTCGCCTCCACAGAAATGAGACTGCCGTGTTGAGGATTGATCCCACTTCTTCCGACTCCGCAGCCGACCACTATGCAACCATGGCGTTTACACAGAGCTCTTTCTAGTATAGCATTTCAGTAAGCCCGTTGAGGTGTGCAGAAGTCGCGATTGCTTTATCTGCAATGGCTCTCCTTTCGTTTTCTTTTTTCGGAGTGTTCAGCATATTGTCCACAACAGATTTGAAATACAAGCACAAGTGCGAAGCATTTTATGTTTGAGCACAGTGAGCTCACGAAACGAGAAACTTGGCTGACTGACAAACCGCACAGGCTTAAAAGAATTCTTGCTCTCTCTGTTTCTGCAAAAGTCGGCAAAGTGCTACTGCAAAATTTTTTTCGTCTCGCAGAAATGTCGTTTGGGGTAGGTGGCGCTCAAACGACTGCAACTCACGCCATGCACTCACAAACCTCCACTACTTTTCTTAGGTAACCGCATGCATAGAAGGCACTGTGTACGGCAGAAAATGTTCGTGGGGAAGGTGCGTGTAGCCATAAGCTAGTCAGTAAGAGAACCTACGCTTCGTCTGTTCAAGTCAAAGTTTTTCTTACTTGGAGTCACATCTATCAGCTTTCGCATGTTTTTGAATTCCTTTCCTAACATCACTTGGGCACTCAAAAAGAAAAGAAAATCGTCATGAGTTTTGGAGGAGTTAACACCACGGTAGCTTTTGAAGAAAGTAATAATGAGAATTGACAGGCAACGATGCCGACGAAAGTATCAGAAGTGTTACTACAAACATATGGAAATTTAAATGTAAAGAAAAAAAGCATACGAAAGGACAACTTTCCACAGGCAAGGATCGACCCGGCTACCTGAGAAGAACGCATTGATGGTCTACAACTGAGCTAGGGTGGTGTTCATCCCTCCGTCAACTTTATAAGGTATATATGTGAACTCATACTTGCAGCTCTTTCTAAGAATGTCAAAGTACTCGCTTAGAGTACAGTAACTGTGGGCCTCCAAGAGAAATAATGCATCTTCATAAAGAGAGTCTTATACGCGGCAAATCAGAAATCTTGGAAAGTTGTAACATGTACACTTTCTTTTATTCTTAGAGCCAAGAAGCTTCGTGGACACATGGTAAATTGGCAGTCCTAGATTCGCATTTCATGCCGTGTAAAGGAGTGTGTTACAAAACTGCCACTCTAGCGTCACCAGCGCAAAGTCGGCGACGGGAATGACAGCAGGTCGGTTCGTTCCGTACGCAAGCAGAGACGGCGAAGAGATCAGAGACGTGAGAAAACAAAACAAACTTTACTCTAGTGATATTACAGCACACGGGATCACTTCAATACAACTAACAAAATACATCAACACTTGATACAACAAAAATATATAAAAACAATAAATCAGCTTACGTGAGAGAACTATTACAAACTACACAAACTAACAACAATAGTGCTATGCAGGAGAAAGTTCGAAGATATAAACAAGTGAAGGCATACGTGTGATGACCGGCCGTGTTGTGTCCCCGACGATCGGATGCGAGAAGTCGAAGAGAGTTCTGGCATGACTGCGATGTTGGCGGTGTTGCAACGCTGGTGGCTCCGGGAGGCTAGTGCTTGCAGGTGACTTCGAGTAGGTTGAGCTAACTCGTGGCGAAGTCCCGATGTCTACGTTGCAGACGTTAATATCGCGTCACAACTAGACGAACGGCTAAGTTTAGGTGGCCAGCCGATACAGAGCCACACTAAAAACTTCTAGAAGAAATGCTTGTTGATCTGTTTCTACACCATGTTGGTCAGCGACTGGTCTGCCTAGCAGGGCAAAATCCTGCGCTTAAATCCCCCTCGTGTCTCCTCGCTCTCTTCCTTGGGGACAAGAGACCTCTACATGGGTCCAATCATGTGCGTTTAATTGATGGAAACTTCACCTCAAAAATATATTGACCCCACCCCTTTTTAATTCGGAAAGGGCCGTCAACTAGCGAGAGTGACAACCTGTTGGGTTGTTGTCATACGGCTTGGCCACCAGAGGGTTTCCCAGGCTTTTCCCCATGGGAAGCGGTCAGACTGTTTGGCTCTCAGCCGGTGCGTCCCGTAGCCTAATCCTTGTTCGGGGTACATCGCGGCCTTCCATGACCTTGCAGACGCCGCCGCAGTTACAAAAGGATCAATCGTCGACGGCGGCGTTCTAAGAAGAGCACCCCGTTCTGCACTTCTCAGCTCCCTTTCATGCGCCCGCCGTTCCCACGGTCAGTGGAGAAGTACGGCGCCCGTTAATTGCCGTGACGCGGGGCCGCCAAAAATTGGCGTCCGTGACGGAGGGGGTGTGCTCGCTTTGTCTAGTTTATGTTAAGGCTATGGTAAGGAATTTAGTACGCCGATATTACAATTATTAAAACTTTTACAATTCAGATTTCATTATTTTCGAGAAATCCTTATCGGTGGTTCGTAATATGCTTAATCGAGTGTGCGAATGGCGTATTTAACAGCATATTGCTTCCACTGTATATGTCAGCTTGCTATACAACATAGCCTCGCGGGACAAACAGTCTATAACCTAAAAATAATGTTTGCATGCAGGCGCGTGGTAATGCCCATTCGTTTTCATCTTTTCTCATGTTTTAAAGACAAAGAAGAGTTCCGACTTTGCGGATGCGCGAGTGATTTTTTCGAATGAGGTTCCCCCTTGAACCAGTTGAACCCTATATATTACTTTCTATTATACAGCTTGAAAGGTGCCGTCCAACTTGTTTGTCAAGCAGAAAGTGAAGCAGAAAGTGAACTGAATACTGATTAAAGGTTCAGAAACGCGCACAGCCAAAATCAAACATGCCGACAAGTATTTAACGTCCCTTTTATTCTAGCATAGGCTCTTTTGATTGATATGTGGGGTTTAACGTCCCAAAACCACCATATGATTATGAGAGACGCCGTAGTGGAGGGCTCCGGAAATTTCGACCACCTGGGGTTCTTTAACGTGCACCCAAATCTGAGTACACGGGCCTACAACATTTCCGCCTCCATCGGAAATGCAGCCGCCGCAGCCGGGATTTGAACCCGCGACCTGCGGGTCAGCAGCCGAGTACCTTAGCCACTAGACCACCGCGGCGGGGCAACTCTTTTGAATTTCTTCATTTTAGCATTATGTGTAATTTGGTCACGTCATGAACAGTCTTGTGTGGCTTGCACCATGCGCATGGCGTTTTGTGCCCGATATTCACGTACACATTTGATCAGCAAGCGTCTTCTTTTAGAGGCGAAGTTCCTTAAGCCTTAGGTCTGTACATGTGCGTCTCTCCTGATACGTGACCGCCTAGTTTTATGACTCCCTCAGCAGGTACAGACAGACAGACAGACAGACAGACAGACAGACAGACAGACAGACAGACAGACAGACAGACAGACAGACAGACAGACAGACAGGCAAGCAGGTAGGCAGGCAGGCAGGCAGGCAGGCAGGCAGGCAGGCAGGCAGGCAGGCAGGCAGGCAGAGACAGGCAGACAGACGGTGAACGGGGGGGGGGGGACAGACAGACATAAACACGGACATCCAGACAGACAAAAAGACAGATCCTCGGATGAAAAAAGAGGCAGACGGACGGACCGATGGACAGGCAGAGCGATAAATGGACGGACGGAGGATGCAACGTTTACTGTTAAAATTCACCGAAGCTTCGCTCCACTCATGATCATTCTCTTTGTGGATATGCTGTAATTTTATAGGCTCATGCTGAATTTCACAACCTCTGAATTTAGGAGCGAAAAAATGCGCAGCTAGGACATCTGTCAAGTAGCGGGAAAGCTAAAGGTGTCTGCAGCAGCCTAGAAAAAAAACGTATTATGAGCTCACCCAGCGGATCTTGCTACCGGAGGTGACCAGGCACCAGCTAGCGGCGAAGACGTTTCTCAAAACATGTTACCGGGCAGACATGGTGGATCGCAACCAGCCAGAGCAAAGGATCTCATGAAAAGTGCCAAAAAAACCAATTCTGTTTGACCCTTGACACGGCCAAACAAAATGAACAATGTTACAATGTGCGTGTAGTGACTGGTGGGGGAGAGATTTTGAATGCCCGTAAAAACAGAGCTAGTTCCACGGAGCTAGTTTCTTCTTATAACTTTGTTAAGTGATATGACCCATGTATATCAAAATCAATCCAGTGTCCACCCTCTACCTAATGAAAAACTTGTGCGAGAGCACAGAATGATCATCTACCGCACCTAAACTTAGTTTTTTTTCTGGCTTTCATAGCTGCCGTTTAATATGTGAACATCGGGTCAATCTGGGCAACTTGTGTTGCAGAAAAATCGGCCTCGAAAAATACACGTTGCGGGGCTAGGGAGCATTTCCTGTCCCCGATGTGCTCTGGCCAGCTGGATCCCGGTGCGAGTGAGAGGAGCCAATTCAATCTTTCTTAAAGGAAAGCTGAAAAATATTGCTGCCATGCTAAAGTGGTTGCTGTTGATGTCAGGCCACTCTGTGGAACACGGCATGTATGTAGATAAATTAGACTCCACGTCAGCGGACAAGTGGTGAGTTGTGGTGTTCCATCATTTTTTGTGGGACATACTTCCACTAGGAGTTTTTATTCGCCACCCACTCTGCTAGCAGTTACGGATGGCCTAGTTACACACACCTTCACAACGTAAATGCTAAAGCTTACACTAATGAGTGAACTTGAATGATACATACGGGCATGCCTCTGAACTTATTTGCCCCATTCAATGTCGACGTGAAGATATCTGCATTGAGGCGCTCCCATTTCACACGAAGCATTGAAGTAAACATATTTATTCATATCGTCAATAATCTTTATGACTATAGTTTATTCTTTCAATTTATGTTATGCCTTGTTTGTGCGAACTTCAAAGGAGACACTGATGCGGCACGTTGCACGCACTTTTACTTCATAGCAGTCACTTGTTTAAAGGATTGAATGAGAAAATAGTTGCGTTTTTCAGAAACCTTTATACGCGAAGCATTTCTTAGCGAACTTCGGCGACTTCTAGTCTATCTATCTATCTATCTATCTATCTATCTATCTATCTATCTATCTATCTATCTATCTATCTATCTATCTATCTATCTATCTATCTATCTATCTATCTATCTATCTATCTATCTATCTATCTATCTATCTATCTATCTATCTATCTATCTATCTATCTATCTATCTGTCTATCTATCTATCTATCTATCTATCTATCTATCTATCTATCTATCTATCTATCTATCTATCTATCTATCTATCTATCTATCTATCTATCTATCTATCTATCTATCTATCTATCTGTCTATCTATCTATCTATCTATCTATCTATCTATCTATCTATCTATCTATCTATCTATCTATCTATCTATCTATCTATCTATCTATCCATCCATTCATTCATCTATCTATCTATCTATCTATCTATCTATCTATCTATCTGTCTATCTATCTATCTATCTATCTATCTATCTATCCATCTATCTATCTATCTATCTATCTATCTATCTATCTATCTATCTATCTATCTATCTATCTCGCCGCATACGACTTTTAGCTCTCCTGGTCGTTTGGATAATGGTATCTTAACCAAAATTGCTATGCCATATCATGACCATATGATGAGCATATTTGACTAGTCATAGCAGGAGAATTGTGATTGGTATGTCATGAATGTCATGATTCACAATTCGTGGTGTTGCAGATCTTGACAGGGTTTCATTCAAATAATATGTTGCAAAGCTGGTATGGTATGACACGACTGCATGGCGAACACAACCAACAGACCCTAAGATGAAAATTATGACATGCGTGTCATATAACAACATGACTACATGCCGCACAAACGATGTGCTCACGGCCATTTCGCTAGCGTCGCATAAATCAAGTTTGGTATTACAGGACGTCACTGGAAGACCAGTGTATGTGATTGGTGCAAAGATGATAATCATAAGATGCGTGTCATGTAAGAACATGACTACATGCCATGCTCATGATGCGCTCACAGCCGTTTCGATAGCGCCTCATAAACCAAATTTGGCATTAAAATACGTGAATGGACGACGAAGGTATGTCACTGGTGAAAACAAGATAACCATGAGATGCGTGCCATGTAACAACATGACTACATGTCACGCTCATGATGCACTGGAGGCCGTTTCGCTAGCTTCACTTATATCATATTTGGTATTACGGGACGTGAATGGATGACAAAGGTATGATACTGGTGCAAACATGGTAAACATGAGATGCGTGTTCTGTCAAAAAATGGCAGCATATCCACGGAGTGAATGATGGAGAGTGGGTCGAAGCATTCGTCCGTCCATGCGTCCGTCTGTGTGACCGTCCATGCGTCTGTTCGTGCGCCCGTCCTTGCGTTCGTTCATGCATCCGCCCCTGCATCTGTTCATGCGTCTATCCATGCATCTGTCTCTGTGTCCGTTCGTCCATCTATTCAACACTCGAAGTCCCACCATCTCGCATCTCTTTATTATATATTCCCCATATAGAAGCGCCGCCATTCAGTGGACATTCCAAGGACTAAACAAGAGGTGGCACACGCACACTTCCTTACGGCTTGCGCTTCGGGTCTACTTTCCACCTTTAACCACCTTGAGTTCATGGTATATACTAGTTCACTGTATTCATGGCACTGCGGCCCAATGCTCGTTAAACCTTTCTAAAACCAAGGAGGTTACGCCCAGCGAGTATAACGTAGCAACCTTTTCCTGTCAGATAGTGCTCGATGTACATGCCAGTGGCTGCTAATGTGAAATGAGAGACAGGAGGATTCAGCTTTTAATTTCTTACAGCTTGCGCTTCGTATCTGCTTCCCCCCTTTAACCACCTCGAATTCATTCATGGTATATACTAGTTCATTGTATTCATGACCCTGCGGCTCAACGCTCGCTAAACCTTTCTAAAACAAAGGAGGTTACACCCAGCAAGTATAATGTAGCATCCCTTTCTTGTCCGATAGTGCTCAATGTACATGCCAATGGCTGCTGATGGGGATCGCAGCGTGCGCGTTGACTAAAAGCCGAATGCTCCTGTCTCTCATTCCCCATTAGCAGCCATTGGCATGTACATTGAACACTATTTTTATTGTTAAACAACGCACCGAAGAAATCTCTCACCGGCACCACCTTGGACGTAAAATGTTATACTTATTTCAGGTATGTGCCACTCGTGGTTACGTACTACGTGGGACGCACAAGCCACGCCATAAGGAGCTTCGCCCCTTAAACATGACTACATGTCACACTCAAGGCGCCAATACACTTCGACGTGACCCAGCACACGTGCGCGCAGGCGTTCGTTCCGTCGCGTCACGCTGTCAATGCCGCGCCCGGCGCCCATCTGCGCCTGCGTTGCTTTGACGACGCGCGTTTGATTGCACCCGGCGTCGCTCCATGACGAAGAGAGGCCGACACGGTGCTCACTTGGTAGAGCTGGGTAACGTCACGGGCGCGAAATGCAGCTTGTCATATTTTGCACCGGTTGCCGCTGCTCGCGCCTGGCGTCTGTTTTCCTCGCGTAACGTGCGCGCTCGTCAACGTTAGGTCGAAGTATATAGGACCATTCATGAGGCGCTCCTGGTCATTTCGGTAGTTCCACATATACGAAATATGGAGGTACGTGACGTCAATGAACGACAAAGGTATATGACTGGGGCAAACATGATAATTTTGACACGCGGGCCATGTAACAACATGACAACATGAAACGCTAATGATGCGCTGGCGCCCGTTTCACTAACTTCATATATACCAAATTTGATATCACGTGACGTGAATAGACGACGAAGGTAAATGACACGTCCAAACATAATAATCAAGATATGTGCGTCATGTAAAGCAAAACTACATGCTACGCTCATAGCATGCTTGCAGCCGCTTCACTAGCTTCATATACACCAAATTTGGTAATACTTGATTTGAATGGACAAAGAATGTGAATGACAGGGTCATATGATAATTATGACATGGAAGTCATGTACGGCATAATTTACCCCCGCCTAGTAACGTTGGACTGATTTTAAAGTGACGTATCAACTTTCTTTATTCGTGCTTCGCATGCCACCGGTTCCCACTGTACGTGGGGTCTGCCAAATGTATTATTTACATTTCACGGTATGGATCATTTTGCGGTGGTTTCGTTCACATAATATATTGGAGAAATAGTATGGTAACACCTGAGTGCATGGCGAACTTACGTGACAGAACCAGTTATTTCTGGGTCAAGTGAATAATGGCCAGTCGATAGACTGCACCTGACCAAAAGGGAAGATAATAAAAATTGACAGATCCCACGTATAGTGAGAATCGATGATGAGCGAAACACGAATGAGGAATGTTAATATGTCATCTTAAAATCAGCACAACGTTACGTGGTGAAGCTAAATGATGCCGTACATGACTTGCGTGTCATGACTATCATGTCTGGATGTGTCTATTACCTTCATTATCTATTTACGTCACCTGATGCCAATATCGTATGTCGGGCTAGCGAAACGACCGCGAGCATGCTTGATCGTGGTGTGTTATGTTCTTACATGACACGCGAGTCACCATTATTACGTTTGCACACGTCATATATTTTGTCGTCCATTGACATCACGTAACACCCAATTTGGTGTATGTGGAGCTAGCAAAATGGTCGCGGGAGCCCCATGAAAGACTTAATATACTCTAATGTAGCATTGACGCGCAAGCACGGTGGGCACAACGACGCTACGTTAGCAAAGCGCCAGGCGCGACCGTCGGCGCGGCCTGACGTCAACCGGTGCGAAATGCGACATGCTGCATCTCGCACCGATGCGTTACCCAGACAACACCTTCTGTCCCTCTTTTCGTGACAGAGGGACACCAGACGCGTTAAAACGCGTATGCGTCAAAGCAACGCAGCGTGGCGCGTGCCTGCGAGTGTATGGCAGGACAGACGCCTGGAGTGGCAACGCCGCCATGACAAGACGAAATGAACGCCGGTGACCACGCGCACCGCATCACGTCGAAATGTACTGGCACCTTGACAGTGGCATGTATTCATGTTTTCACATGACACGCATCTCATAATTATCGTGTTTGGACCAGTCACATACCTTCGTCATGCCTTGGCGTCACGTAATACTAAAAGTGAAGCTAGCAAAATGGCCGCGAACGCATCATTTGTGTGGCATGTAGTCATGTTGTTCCATGACAAGCATGTCGTTATTACCATGTTTGGATGTGTCATTTACCTATGTCGTCCGTTCGCGTCACGTAATACGAAGTTTGGTACATGTGAAGCTAGCTAAACGGCCCCGAGCGCATCATGTGCGAAGCATGCAGTCATGTTCTTACATGACACGCATCTCCTGTTTATTACGTTTGGACCAGTATCATGCCTTTGTCATCCATTCACATCCCTTAACGCCAAATTTGCCATAGGTGAAGCTAGTGAAACAGCCACCAGCACTTCATGAGCATGGAATGTAGTCATGTTGTTACATGGCACGCATCTGATGTTTATAATGTTTGCACCAGTGACATACCTTCGTCGTCCGTTCACGTATTTTAATACCAAACTTGGTATATGTGACGCTAGCGAAACGGCCGCGAGTGCTTCATGAGCGTGTCATGTAGTCATGTGTAACAATGCACGCATGTCATAATTTTCATGTTTGCGTCTATCGCTTGTGTTCGCCATGCAATCACGCCATACAATACCAGTTTTGCAACATGCCTTGGGAATGCAACCACCGCGAAAGCTGTAGGAGCAAGAAATGTCAATCATGACATTCACGACATACAAGTCATTATATTCACAAATCATGATTTCCATGTTGTGTCTAATCAAATATGTTCTTCATACAGTCATGTTATGCCCTACTAAGTCTGGTATTGATACCATCATAGAAACGGCCAGGATAGCTAAAAGTCGTAGGCGGCGAGACAGACAGACAGACAGACAGACAGACAGACAGATAGATAGATAGATAGATAGATAGATAGATAGATAGATAGATAGATAGATAGATAGATAGATAGATAGATAGATAGATAGATAGATAGATAGATACGATCAATGTCGCTGAATTTCACTAAGAAATGCTTCGCAATTAAGTGGCTGCGTAGAGGAAGTACTAAGCCAGCCGCCCCTGCACGCGCCTTTGTTGTAAAAACTCATGAGCTTTTGTTCACAGCACCTGTGCTGGTGAGCCACCCGCACGATGGAAGCGTTCTTCTCATGATTAGCCAGACTGAGAAACAAGTGGTCCATGTCGCGACACGAATCCCGACAGGATAATGTGGCGACGTGATCTCTTAGCAAGTGTGGACAGACGTAAGCATCATCTCTACTAACTTTAGACAGCCGACCCATGGTCTAGCCATGCTTGTTGTTGCACAAAAGTATTTTAGGCAGCACGTTGAAGAAATTACACAGTTTTTATTTAGTCGATTTCTTGGAGGATGAGGATAGCAGAGTGTGGGAATGCAGGGGCAGAGGCTCTGCATTCCCACACTCTGCTATTCTGCATGAGCAGAGATCGTGCTTTGTGCCGAATCTCATTCAGGGTTTGACACTACATCGAGAAGTTTCTGTTGATTGTGAAGTATACTGAGGTCTCGGCAAGTAACGCCGCCGTTAATGCAGCCGAGTGCTTACTTTGCGGTCGATTTGGTGGCCACCCCACCTTTTGGTTGAAAATAGGCGTCAGTGTGCAAATAAAAGGAAGTTTTCATGAAGTAAGCAACTGGGCCTGTCCAGTGCTCGAACGTGTTATATATAGTGGCCATCTAAACCGTCGGTATACTTACTAAACCCGTTATCCCAATCTTTCCTGAGCCGAGTGGGGAAATCATAACAGTCATGTCAGGTAAGTCATCACTATACGCCACGCTCATGGTGCGCTCGCGATTGTTTGGCTAGCTTTTCAAATTACAAACTTCGTATTAGGGGACATAAATGGATGACGGATATATGTTGCTGGTGCAAACATCATAATAAAGAGACGTGCGTCCTGTAGGAGACATGACTACATGCTATGCTCGTGACGTGCTCACGACCGTTTCCTTAGCTTCACATATACCTAAATAGTTATCACGTGACGTGAACAGACAACGAAAGTGAATGACCGTCCAAAAATAATAATCATGAGATTAGTATCATGGGAAACATGACTACTTGCTACGCTCACAAATTGTTCGCGGCCGTACCGCTAGCTCCACATATACCAAGTTTTGTATTACGTGACGAGAATAGACGACGAAAGTGAATGACGCGTCCAAACATAATAATCTTGACATTCGTGCTATGTAAAACATGACTGCTTGCTACGCTCATAGCGTCCTCATGGCCGTATCGCTAGCTCCACATATTCCAATTTTTGTATGACGTGACGCGAATAGAGAACAAAGGTAAATGACACGTCCTAACATGATAATGATGATATGGAAGTCGTGTATGGCATAATTTACGTCGGCATTCTAATGCCGTGCTCATTTTAAAGTGACATATCTACCTTCCTCATTTGTGCTTCGCATATCATGGGTCTACAAATTTTTTCCTTAGTTGGATATCATTCGCATTATGAGATTCAGTTATTCAGACTATTCGCAAACACAACATCTCTGAAAGCTACTTTCAGAGCTTTTTCGGTGAGCTCGTCGAAACGGAAACTGGTGGCCATTACTCACAGAAATTAGCCGCCGCGCGCCAGTAGGCAGTCGTGAAGGCCTGAATCGGCTCCTTTTTTGTGGGCCTGTGTGTTTGAGGGAAATGCCGGGAATGAGGGAAACGCAAGGGGGTTAACCGGAAATAGGTGCATCCTGTTTTGTACCTTGCAACAACAGAAAGGGGAATAAAAATGGAAGATGAGAAATAAAGCGGAGAGCGAAATAGACGCGGGAAGAATAAAAAGAGAGTGGGGGTGCTGTAGCCTTATCAATAGGCCACTACCACGCAAAAAGTTCAATAATGCTTTCCCTGAATTGCTCTGCAAAACAGATCATGTCGGTTTTCAAGAACTGACAATGCTGACAAGGGTCTGCTCAAGTCTGTAAAGGTGTTCTTAGCAGAAACGTGAATCATCCAATAGCGGGTTTTATTTGTTCTTTAGGCTTGGGTGGCCAGGCGTGTATGTCACGTCGGTATATATGATTTAAATGAATTCGCCGTTAGCATAAATTACTATTGTTTCTGCAGCAGCTTGTTTGTTCCCATATATGCCAAAGTGACTGGGTGTACCCATCACGTTTCAGCGATATATGCAAGTTAAGATGCCTAAATTTACGTAAGTATCACGCCATGCACCATAGATATATACATAGATATATACGTATTTGCGTGCTTCATATGTTCGCTAATAATTTGAATGCTGTTTTCGAGGCGTAAAACAATTTCGCGTAACTATGCTGTGCCTTGAAGCAAGCAGCTTGTCTCACAACGGGCAACATAGCGGCAGTGGAAGATATAGGATGTGCTATATTCAAACCTTTCGTTACGCCCATTTAAGTACCGCGAACGCTGTTGCTGAGGAGGTCTGCATGACAAGACCGTCAGCTGAAATACCCATTATATATCTGTACAAATAGGGAATATGCGATGGAGCGAAATCGTTACGTTCAGCGAATGGTATTTCGGGATTCTTGGGTATCCCAGATAGCAAAAATCACACGACCAGATTAGGCATTGTCCAGAGAAGTATTCCAGATAACACGCTAGTTGCGCATAACTTGAAAGCAGCATGTCTTGCAGCTGCACGACAGCTTTCAAGTACACAGCATCTAACTATGTCTTAACGTATTTCAGTGAACTATCTCGGTGGCTACAGCCAGTAATCTCAGATGTGCATGCAGTGGCTCGAGTTGAAAGTGAACATGCTGAGCTGGAGAAGCATGTCCTCCTGTGATTGTGTCCCACGTCGAAGTACGTTGAACTACTCCTAAACAAATTTCGAGGGCAGGAGCATGAGCACAATGAACGGTATAGAAAGCAGATTTGGAAACTAGTTAAAGAGCAGGATCGCTGTAGTGGAGATATCAAAAAGAAAATGCCTGGTAAAGCTGTAGTAGAGACCCATGGCGAATGACCGGAACAAACCTGTCTAGTTGCTCTCTTGAGGCGGTTACGAGCTTCTGCGAGATATTTCACGGCAGAAGACGAGTCCTAAGAACTTACGAGTTTCCTAGTGTTTGACCATTGCATCAATCACTACGTACGAGAAGCCATGCACAGTCTCGTGAATACCAAGGTTACGCTTTTTAATCGGCTAGAGTTGCAGTCCACGACTATAGATGTATGTGGGCGTTAGCGATACCATTTATTGTAGCTTCATTTGAGCTTGCAGATGCGCTAGGCTTGTGATCGAAATACATGTCATCTGCGTGCACCTACACCGAGACTTCGGCTTCTAACTTTTCAGGGAGGACAATGAGTTCTCTGTAAAAAAATGTTGGGCGGAGGACTGCACCTTGACACATGTTATGATAGAATGTACGATAGCTTGTATCACCACCTGCAGTTGCAAAGAAGATTATTCTTTCTTAAATTTGGCTGGCTCTCGTACGCTACAAGAGCGTTCAAAAGGGTGTCATGCAGAACAACTCGCGAGTATGTTCAACTTCAGAAAATACTGCAGTTGTCAATAGGTGCCACTGTTTATATTGTTCAGCCTTTCTTTAAAAAGTGAGCACTCTGTCAATAAATTCGCGCCACCGGGCTGGCCTATTGGCTAAGGTACTCGGCTGCTGACCCGCAGGTCACGGTATCGAATCCCGGCTTCGGCGGCTGCATTTTCGGTGGAGGCGAAAGTGCAGCCGCCGAAGCCGGGATCGATCCCGTGACCTGCGGGTCAGCAGCCGAGTACCTTAGCCAATAGGCCCGCCCGGTGGCGCGAATTTATTGACAGAGTGCTCATGTATGCCCGTGTGCTCAGATTCGGGTGCACATTAAAGAACCTCAGGTGGTTGAAATTTCCGGAGCTCTCCACTACGGCGTCTCTCATAAACATATGGAGGGTTTCGGACGATGAACCCCACATATCAATCCATCAATCAATCAGTAAATCAATTTGTCAATAGATGGCTTGCACTTACGTCTCTGAAAATGCAATGCAGAAGAACTAGCATATTGAGCCGTGACGTTCCCGATTTCATATTATTGTTATCAAATCATGACACTCAAGTTTTTTCATTATTCACGTGCAGATACGTCCCTGTGGTAGAATTTTCACACACACGCAAATTGTTCTTCAACAAAGCCTCCAACAGTCTTTTTCATAAGCTGCGTTGATGACGTCACGTGCAAGCGATGTGTATATTTTTTGGGGAACCCAGTCAACGCGTCTGTGTGTCAGAAAGAAAGGTTTTTTTTTCAACAAAACTTTTAAGGTACGAGAGGCGAAAAGCTGCACCATACTGCTTGTATGTGCCTGAAGGCCATCATGTGGCAGCAGTAACATCAAAGCAAGCATATATACATGTTTAAAAAATATATCCAGGGGAAAAAAATTCCGTTTTTTTTACAGAATTGAACAAAAGAGCATGATTTGAATAGCACTTACAAACACGTTATTTATAAAAATTGCATATTTAAAGCATTTAGAAAGAAAAATGCATTCATACATTGCTATACACATAAACAGTGGTGGTTACAACGTAAAAAAATGACTAGTATGTGGCTTTGAGGCACAATGGTATAATACAACGGTTATCGAAACACTGAGGGAGCAGTTATAAAAAATAAAAAAAAAGAAAAGTGCAAAAATTGTTCTTTACCACTTCATTTGTACTTGCAGAAATATTCTCGAACTTGTTTGCCTGTAAAATATTAGAAATAGATGCTTCCCTGTCCAATTATTTCAGCATCGAAGGTAGGCTATGCCTCAGGGATTGCACAAGGAAATTTGTACACCTGTATGGTACGGACAACATGTCGAAGCTACAAGTGCGTGAGTCACTATTTTTGTAATCAAGCCGTGACCTATACTTTTAGAAGGATACCATATTGTCGGAGCCGAAACAAATTGAATGTAAAAGTCGGTCTTCGCAGAGACTTGTCGCGCATAATATCTTATGTTTTCGAAAAAGTGGCGCAGTGGAATAAAAATTAGGTACATTTGCTATTTGGTGAAGCGCGTGTTTTTAAAGCTGTAGAAGTGCATGAGCGTTGCCTTTTGTGGTGGTGGCCCACGAAAGCGCACAATAGTTAAGATGCACAATAGTTAGGATACCACTTCCTTCTCCAGAAACCATTTTTAGCACCCCAGCGCCATTCGTTCTACGAGTCTTTCAACAGAGCTTGCAGGTACCACTGGTATTTAGTAATGTATATCCCGGAGGTACTTGCCTGGTTAAATGATTGAAGAGTCTTGCTTGCTTTCCAATGCACCAGCACCCTTCCCGATACTCAAGGTAGGTTGTACGACGAAAGTAGAGAACAACTTTATTATACGAAAAGTTCTTCAGTCGTTCGAGAACAGATATGGCACAGGGTGATGCCATGAGGCGTGGGTGCTGTGAGATAATGTTAAGTTAGAATCACCACACAAAGCACCCGTAGCGTAAAAATTTGATTGATGAGCGTCTACTGTCGATGGGGCTAATCAAAATAGTTAAACAACCGTTGCGGCAGAGCCAGAAAGTTGTAAGCAAATCTGTGAGCTGCTTTTCGCTACTTGTCTTTGATGATGGACAGTCCATGGAACAGGTAACGTTAGCATTTCCGATTTAAAGTTATTTCCAATCCGTGGGCAATTATTAGATTTTAATTGTCATGAGCCATGCCTGTGATTTTTTTCTTCAGTTGGCGTTTAAATAGTCCTGCCCTCATCATTGTTTCTTTATTGCTCTTGCACTCGCAGTCACGAAGCTGATCATCAGTTTTCAGGGCATCTCGGGCCGTATTAGAGGCACGTATTCATCATGACCTTTATATAGATCAAGTGCCTCAATTAATTTACAGTGATAACGTCGGAGTGTTTAGAAAATAACCACAAGCACAGCAGAAATCACTCATTCAATCGCATTGCCTAACTCCTGTCGTGCGTCACTAAAACCAGCCCTGTTCAATGTATTGGTTTCAAGCCTTCTCTCCGCCCATGGTTGCTTTGCGTAAGCCCACATGCACGAAAAGTTGAGCTCGTTAAGGAGACGAATACTACTCAATAGACAAGGCGGAGAAAGAGTGACTGTGGTGGTGCGCATGGCTCCCAACAATGGATTGAGGGATATCGTAAGTCCAGGCACCCCTGTGCAACTACACAAAAATACGGTCAGATGTGGATTACGAAGAAAGAGGACGTAGGATAAAGTGGAGGCACATTATAGACGTCTCCGACATGCACAACTACTTGTGACTGACGCTCCGGGCTTTTTGGTGAGCGCATTTTTATTCGGACCAGAGTACCCGGGTAAACGCCATGAATTTTTAGGCAAATGGCTTGATTAGGCATTGCCCAACCTGGAAAACGAGGCAGCTCTTAGGCAATGCGAGTGCAAAGTGATATGCGAAAACATATTCACTGCTCTAGAACGTTTGCAAGGGCGTACGAGTATGACAGTCACATCAGCTTTACTAATAATATACTTAAATTTTCATTGTCCGAAAACCAGGATATAATTATGAGGAATGCTGTAGTAGACGGCTCCGGAAGTTTCGACCACCTGGAGTTCTTTGACAAGCACATAAACCTAAGCTCAATGGCTGAAGGCATCTGCGCTCCCCCTCGAAAATGCAGCCGCCGCGGCCGGGATTCAATCCCACGACCTGTGCGTCAGTCAAGTGCCTTTGCCACTAGACTACTATGGTGGTTCACAGCTGCTTTACGGCTGCCAGCATAATGTCACTATAGAAACCTCTGATGGGGGTATTCAATTGGTGTAATAAATTTTCAGAATGAATAAGGACGAGGACACATATTGGGAAATGCGCAGGTGCCCAAATCTTCAGCGTACGTTTGCGGGAGTTGATTTAACCGAATGACAGTGCTATATGACGAGACAAGCCACAAACTGGTGTAGGAAGTTAGCTCATGTCCACAAAGCTCGCCTAAAGACCTTAAGTAAGGTCTTACATAAGGACCTCACAAGTAAAGAGGTTCTGGCGAACCATATTTTCGGGTTATCTCATGAATTAGAGTGTGTCTCCTACACTCATGTTTTTCCCTTGATTTCTCGCTGCAGAATTGACGTTTGCAGGAACGCGAAATTAGACCAAAACCTTCAACATGCTTACAATGACTTTTGGTGAATTGTTCGCTAATATACGATGTCGTCTTTAAGAAAAAATAGCCTAGCAGACGATGGACATAGCTGAGCACGCTTTATGAGCATGCTCTAACCTTCGCCCTGTCCCTAATTATGCTCTCTCATATAGGGCTGACGCAAAGAGAATGTTCAGTAGTTGCACAAGTCAAATCAAGATGTTGGTGACTATTCCTCTTATCAGTTCTACAGGACAATAATAAACGTACAAAAACAGGGCGTTTTTGGTCAAAACTTCTTTAGAGAGCAGTAGAAGCTGCCATCGCGGGGCAAAACCTTTCAATAAGAGAGCCGCCACAAGTGTTCAGGTGCAGAAGGATGATGGTGTTTTCCTTGACACAGAGTAACACTTTCTGCCTTTCACGTCCTGAACAAACACTCAGAAAACAACCGTTAGCAGCAGTGAAATGGGAGGCAGCAGCAACCACACGCCACCGCACTGAGATAGAGAGAGTGGTTAGCGAATTAGAAACCATAGAGAGACAACAGGGTGAAAAAAAAAGAATAAAGACGAAAAAAAAGAAATGTGATTTGCAGGCTGCTTTTGTTTTGTTGTAGTTTATTTCTTGAGGCGCGCACCGACTAAGGAAACATCAACCCAACATGATTATACCCAGCCTGTGTGAGACATTAAGGTGTTTAGGCGGTCTTGTGAACTGTCTGGCACCGCCATCAGAAAACTAAATAAAAAGAAGTAAGCTGATTCTTCAGCGGACGTTTGATTACATAGGGGTGCGCATGATTCTTCACTATCTACGGACTGAGGTCATGCAAGAACTACGTTAGTAGCACTCAGTGTTTGTCGACCTGACTCTGACTACTTCTAAGCAACTCTTGGACTGAAGGGCAGGCCTGTACAGACCGCACTAATGAAAACATACTGCCTGCCATCCGGGTGAAGCCGACTACCTTCGATCACTTCACCAACGTGACACTCCCCAACCTTGTTCAATCATGATTGATTGATATGTGGGGTTTAACGTCCCAAAACCACCATATGATTATGAGAGACGCCGTAGTGGAGGGCTCCGGAAATTTCGACCACCTGGGGTTCTTTAACGTGCACCCAAATCTGAGCACACGGGCCTACAACATTTCCGCCTCCACCGGAAATGCAGCCGCCGCAGCCGGCATTCGAACCCGCGACCTTTGGGTCCGCAGCCGAGTACCTTAGCCACTAGACCACCGCGGCGGGGCAACCTTGTTCAATCCCCGGAACCTACAACACGTGGCTTTATTTGTCCTTTCTGTAAGATCGGGGGGATTGCGAGCTTTTTACTTTTTTCATACTGCTAACGCCTTCAGTTTTTCTCTTCATTTTTTGCACTGGGTAGTTCTTGCCGAACTCTAAAAAAAATATACACCCAAGTACCATTTTATGCAAGCGAATAGATCTGACCAGTGGCGTAACTAGACAGTATGGCACCAGTGACAAACATATTATTATTATTATTATTATTATTATTATATTATTATTATTATTATTATTATTATTATTATTATTATTATTACTATTGATATAACCTATAAGCTGAAAATGTGGCTTATCTTTCGTCAATAGAATCGGTCTACAGTCGAGCCTTTAATAACAAAATCGCCGCTGAAGCAATTTTAGTTCGCTATTCTTTCAATTTATTTTTCGTGAAAATAGAAAAATACATTCACCAGTTAAGTCGCACAGCCCAAGTTTATTTCAAGTCACTCATTTCAAGTTGCTTAGTTTATTTTGCTTTTAAGCAGCTTGGCTGAACAACCCACAGCTTAAGAAGTTGGTTTGTTTGTCAGAGCCTTGGAAAGTATGACAGACACCCACACCGGGGATCGGCATAAATTTCGCAGTTTTAAATTAGGTAGATGATTTGAGCAATATTGAATGATAAATAACAAAAATAATAAATAACAATAACGTGGCATAGCTTCTTCGTCGTTGTGGATGCCTAGAGAAGTGGGAATTTATTTTATTTATTTATTTATACTGTCAACCCTCACTTGAGGGTCATTACGGGGAGGGAAGCATAGGTAATGGAAAGTAAATACAGACATTGATATTTTCAGCAACTTTGAACAATAACACAATAGCATATTCATTGCTCGGCAAAGTAAACATCAAGAGCACATTCAAATTTTTTAACGTCAGAATTTTCAACAATATGTCGCGGCAATTTATTCCACGCTTCGATAACATCAGGGAAAAAAGATTTGCGAAAGACGTCCGTGCGAGCACCGAAGGGGCGAACTGCCGCGTCATGATTGATCCGGCTGCTGAGCTTATGCGGGGGGTGTACGTAAATTGTTCTATCTATTTTTATTTGACCATGCAATATCTGAAAAAATACTTTTAGGCGCTGCTTTTGTCGTCTAATTTCTAGAGATTCCAAACCACTTAGTTTTAACATTTCGGTAACCGAATCAGTCCTTTTATACTTCGAACATATAAATCGCGCGGAAAGTCTCTGAATTCGTTCCAGTTTATCTATTAAATCCTTTTGGTGGGGGCTCCAGGCAGCACAAGCATATTCTAAAACAGGGTGCACAAATGTTTTATATGCAAGCAGCTTGACGTCTTTCGTAGCATTCGGTAATTTAGCACGCAAGAAACGCAGTTTTCTGTAAGAGGCACAGCATACATTCTCGACATGTGCACGCCATTTCAAATTATTCGTAATATGCACTCCCAAATATTTAAATGCACGCACTTGCGGTAAATAATTAGGTCCAATGCTGTACGTAAATGGTAAAACGTGTTTCTTGGTAGTTATATGCGTATATGTTGTCTTAGAATAATTTATTTTCATCTCCCATTTATCGCACCATGTTTCAAAATCATCAAGACAATCATTAATTACAATTTGGTCATTCACACACGTCACTGGTCCATAGATTAAACAATCATCAGCAAAAATTTAATTTTTACAGGAGGGTTAACAATGTCAACAACATCATTTATATACACCAAAAACAGCAATGGGCCCAACACGGAGCCTTGGGGCACACCGGAATAAACATCAAGTGATTCAGACTCAAGCCCATCAATTCGTACCAACTGCTTGCGGTTCGTTAAGTATGCCTCAATCCACTTCAGGATATTTTCGTTTACGCCTGTTCGTTTGAGCTTGAAGAGCAATTTATGGTGGGAGACCTTATCGAAGGCTTTTGCAAAGTCTATGCATATCACGTCGACTTGTTCTCTGTTATCTACGACAGCGGCAAAATCGTGGAGAGTTTCAATCAGTTGCGATAACGTGGAAAGCCCTTGCCTAAACCCGTGCTGTTGCCTACATATCAGCCCATTTGTCTCCAAGAAAATAGCCATCTGTTTGGCAATGACATGTTCAAAAACCTTACAGCAAACACACGTCAGAGACACTGGCCTGTAGTTGGTAAAAAGCATCCTGTCGCCACTTTTAAATACCGGTTTCACAATGGCGCTCAGCCAGTCTTTTGGAAGCGAATGTGTCAAGAGTGATTTTTCGAAGATAATGACTAAGTAAAACGACATCCACTCCGCATACCGCCTCAAAAACACAGTTGGTATTCCATCCGGTCCATTAGCCTTCTTTTCGTTCAAATTAAGTAGCTGCTGAAACACGCCCGATTGATCAAATGAAACTGGATCCATGACGCATGTGCAAGTATCAGCTGTTTCCTTATCTTCATCCGTGAATGCCATCTTTGTAAATACAGATTGGAAAAAGCGATTGAAATCATTAGCTATATCTTGTTTCTGGGTTACAACATCAGAGCCAACCGCGATATGTTCAATCGCTTCTTTGAGATCGCTCAAGTATAGCCAAAATTTTCTAGGCGAAGTGCGCAAGAACCCAGAAAGCGTTTTATTGAAGAACTTTTTTTTGGTCTTGGAGATTTGGATTTTCAACGCTGCTCGTAGTTGGGAAATCTGCTCAGAGTGGCCTTGTCTTTTGCGTAATCTCTTTATTTTGCGTTTAGTGTGGATAACATCTCTAGTGATGCAGGGGTTAGTCCTCCTCGTTTTTTTCAATCGAATGGAAACAAACCTTTCTATACAGCTGTTAATTATTGATTTCAATTTCTGCCACAAACAATCAACTGATGATGCAGAATGATGCAGAAAGCATAAAAACATTCGAGCGAAACTATTTCTCTTATTGCATTTTGTTGTTTCCCTTATTCTCATATTCTTGGACCACATTTCCATTGATTCCCTTTTCACTGAACTCTTCACGCACGAACGGGTTGGCCACCGGCGCCAGCAAATGAAAAGTGCAACTGACCAGCATCTAGTGTCCGTTCATCGGAACTGCGAAGCACGTACTTTGCTGGAGCTTGTCGCTGCCGGTTCTCGATGATTGCAGAAGAAACACCCACTTCCGTCTTTGACAAGACTGCTGAAGCGTGCAAAGAAGTAGCTAGTCAACGTGTACGAAACCGTTTTGAATGACGCCGGCCGAAGTAGCAGTCCACGCCGTGGCAAGCATTCTCAAAGTGGTAAAAAATCTATTTTATTTTCGTTTATAGTATATAATAAATAGTGTAACAGGAGTGTTCTTTAAATTTTTCCGTTGCCGAGAGGGAGGCGAACGCATCGGCCTCTATGGACATTGTCGGTGAACACTCTGTTTCATCGGCGCCACAAAGAATTCGGTCTCTAAGCCTTTCACACTCGAGAGTTTCAACCATGGTTAGAGAGTGAAACGCGTATTCACTCAAGTAGTCAAATTTTATTGTGAAATCATCTGAGAGAGCTTCTATATTGTTTATTTGTGTTTAGAAGATACAGCCCCGTTTGACGTAGATCCACGCACGTTAACGCTTGGTGGGGTATCTTTGTTGCGACAACTAGCGCCTATAACAATGATTAAAGTGATCAGGTAGCGAAGCCGGTGACATATACGTAGAAACAGCATATTGTTATGTCCGGGCTAAGATGGTCACAACAAGCACCTACTTAAGTCTGTTACTCAATATGCACTCCTAAAAAGCATTGTTAGTTAAAAAAACACAGAGTACAATACGTGTGCTCTTGAGTAATCGTCGATTAAGAAAGCACACTGCCCAACGTCAGCTCCAGAGTAATAAGGTAATCGACGCCTGCGCTCATGCATACACTACACAAAGCGCTTAATCAACACAGGAGGTTCGAGGTTCGTAGCTTCAGTCACGAACGCGCCAAGACTTTTCACGTCTTTTTGTCCTCTGTCTCGCTCCTCCAACGATCAAGAGCCAACCGTCGACAATGTTGCCTTTTTTGCGGCGCTTATTGCAGCTGTTTTACTAGTTGGCGCTCTCGCACCCGAAGTGGATGGCCGCGAAGAAACAGCGTTGGTGTATGTAGAGGTTGCACTCCTCAACGAAACATCACACGCTTACACGAGGGGAAATTTCAAGCAAGGTGTATAAAGAGTGCCAGAACTATCGAGTGGTGTGAGCAAGTCTCGTCGCCTGTTGCCCTCCGCGTCGACTGCAGCGGCAGTGCTGTAGTCGCCGAGTATTGAGAATACCGTTCGCTGTGTCCGGCAGTACCCTACCACCCCGGCGCTATTCTGATGCTGTTTTTGTAGTGTGGCTGTCGTTACAATGTCTATACACGCAATATTAGGTAGGCTTTCATGGAGGAAACTTCAAACCTTTTACTGGACGCTTGCTTCACAACTGTCTTTGACAAATGCGTAAAACTAGCTTTTGTAGCCGAAGTGACTGCTGGAAGGTACGAAAAATATGAGAATATAACGCAGTCGATTACAGCAGTGAAGATTCACGATCTCAGGGTAATTAGGCGGAACTCGTTGCTAGACCAGCAAAAGAAACAGAAGTAACTAAAAGGGTGTCGTTCCTAGTTCTTGTTTCTAACGTGTAATTCTATATTTTGGTGTTGACTTGAAGTTTTGTCAATTCTGAGTAACTGAGGCACCTTATTAGAAGTCAGTTGGGCTGCGAAAGCTGTGTGATAAAAAATACGATGTCCAAAGCACACTGATCGTGCACCGTTGGTGAAGCTCTAAGTGCCTCTTTGCAAATGCGCCTTGAAATAATACTTTTTCAGCATTATGGTGGTCCTAACATATTAAAAGCGTGTTGTAGCATCAGTATTGCTGCACCGAGTGCAAATAACAGCCGTCTTGAGGTGTGTTGCATGAATATTGGTACAAAGGCTGGGTGCGGTGGTATGCCGTCACGGTCTGTATAAGTGCGGGTAGATATATCGACATCAAAAAAAAAATATTAAACATATCAAAACTTGAGCACCAGCGCCCATTGTTGTTCCACTTTCAATACTTGATAGATAACGTAATCCATTTTATTGAGACATTTTCAGAATTGCGTTCGCCTGCTTGCAATGGCATTACGGAAATGCAAGACTCAGAAAACAGCAGGACGTATAAGCTAGCAATATAAAGGACGAATGGTTTACGCGAATTTACGCAGAATGACAAGTGATATATGTATACATCTGGGCTGCCTAACAAGCTTGAGATAATCCCTTATGAATAAAGTTCATGCTTTGGTGGCGAACGCATGCCTTCGGCTGCATCACCTTAAATTTTATGTCCTCGCAAGTTACATGGCCAATGCACAGTATTCGAAGCAAACTGTTGAAACAAGATAGCCTTTCGGCAATCAGTGCAAGACAGACGCAGTAACACCGAGTCGGCCCTAATATGAATCTTGTGAGACAAAGTTTTGAATTCAGGTCGCGCACGAAATGATCTAATGCATATGAGCTTGTATAAAGATGGACGCTCTTGGGTTGCACGAGGGAGTCTATTTTGCGCGTGTAATACTGTTTCTCTTTTTTTATAGTGTCCCCACAGACCCCTGCGATACTGCGTGGTTTGAAATGTTACTTGCAAGCCACCACAGCATTCAGCGAGCATCTAGGTAGACTTGTGCATGATCCAAATGCCGCCTCCTTAATGAATCGGCAGGCTCGCCAAACAGGAAATAGTGCCTCGGCGCAATTTCGTCACGCATGCATGTTCACTCGAGCGCGCGGCGCATAGTAGGCGTTGAGAACCCATTAAGGCTCAGTGAGGCATTAGGTAGAGCTGTAGAGAGCGCTCATTGCTCAGAAATTGCGGGAAAAAGTTAGAAGAACACGCAGAACGAAGAGCATAGGCGAAACTGAAAGTGGTTTTTCGGAAAAGTGTGCAAGCGGACGCCTGCATCGTTGCGCGCAACACGGGGCATGGAATGCAGCAATCCTACCTCTTTTCGCTACACTGCTCCCTCTCAGAAGTTTACACTGCTCCCTCTCAGGCCCCAACAGTTTCACGGGAGGTCTACACGACTACAAGGCGGTTGTACCTTGGAGGGATCAGAAGAGCGGGGCTCCAAATATAGTTACAGCAACGCTCAGTTGCAGCAGTACTCACCAAATAGCAAATCATTAAAGAAAGCGGGTATATTCGGTAAGTACTGCTGACTGGGTGAGTCGGTGCATAATAAAATGGTATTGCTTTAGCGCAGCTCCGTTTAAGTGTAAAGAGAAGATGCTGCGGTCAAGAAGGGAAAGTCAGACGACAGTATATGCACTCACACAGTCCTTTTTTTTTCCTCTTCTTGGCTATATGTCCTCCTGACCGAAGCGGCCGCTCTAATGCTACAGGCCACAACAACGGTCATGCGTAATCACCATCATTATCAGCAGTAGCCCGATTACGCCCACTGCAGGATAACAGCCTCTCCCATGTTCTACCGATCAACTCGGTGCTGGGCTTGCTGCTGCCACTTTATACCCGCAATCTTCCAAACCTCCCCTGCCCAATAAAGTTTCTTGCATCCCTCTCCCGCTTGCGTTCTGTGGGAATCTAGTCAGTGGCCCTTAATTACCAGCGGTTATCCTGCCTACCTACTGCTTACTCGGCCCAAATGCATTTCTTCTTCTTGATTTCAATTATGATATCTTTAACACCTGTTTGTTTCATGACCCACTCTGCTCTCTCAAAGTTACCATTCTCATTTTACTTTCATCGCTCGCTGTGTCGGTTTCAATTCATTCTGAACCCTCTTTATAAACCTCCAGATTTTTGCTCCTTGGGTAAATAAATACCAGCACGATGCAGATGTTATATACCTTCCTATTAAGGGATAGTGAAAATCTGCCAGTCATAATTTGAGAATGCTTGCCGAATGTGCTCTAACCCATTCTGAATCTTTTAGTTGTGGTTTGGCTCTTCTGTTACTACATGTCCTAAGTAGATTTACAACTTCAGGGCACTGCTACCTATCTCAAAGCGCTGCTCTTTTCCGAGGTTGTGCTAAGATTTGGGTGCACAGTAAAGAACCACAGGTGTTGAAATTTCTGGAGCCCTCCACTACAGCGTCTCTCATGTAATCATATGGTGCTTTTGGGACATTAAATCCTACATATCAATCAATCTCTGCCGAGGTTGTTGTACGTTACTTTCGTTTTGTGCAGATTAATTTCAAGACCTACCTTTCTGTTCACCTCGCCATGGTGGTATAGTGGCTAAGGTATTCGGCTGCTAACCCGCAAGTCGTGGTATCAAATCTCGGCTTTGGTGACTGCATTCCTGATGGCGAAAATGTTGTAGGCCCGTGTACTCAGATTTGGGTGCAACTTAGAGAACTTCGGTGGTCAAAATTCCTGGAGCCCTCCACTACGGCGTCTCTCGTAATCATATGATGGTTTCGGGACATTAAACCACAGAAATCATTACACCTTTTTGCTCTCCTTGTCTAATTCAGCAGTCATGAATCGTGATTCGTCCCCAGAGTTACTCAGCAATGTAATGTTATCGCAAACTTTATTGCAAAAAGTTTTTGTGAGAAGGCGGCAAAAGTAAAACGTGGGCAACAGTAACCAGCAGGGTAAGCATTACTCTGCTATTATGTTCCAGATCGGGCATCAAGATTTAGTTAATATTTTTTACAATAGTTGAAAACAAACATGCTTCTCTTTCTCTCGACAGTGCGCCTTATATATTTATGGATATAACAGTAAAGTATTAGGTGAGAAACTTTTAACATTTCGTCTTCTGCTATGCTGGGTGCGTCCGTCCAAGTGGTCTGCCCCCAACGCACCTCTGCTTTGTTAAGAAGTAGAGTCAGCGGAGCTTGATGGTAGGTCTACTTAGCTTTGTCATCGTTCTGCAGTCGATTTAAAATGAGGTTGGGGAAGACGTGCTCGTGAAAAGAAAAAAAACATATACTTGATGCAATATCCTGCACTTGCATAAGACGCTACATCTTTGGAAAGCTTCGTTTAGACTATAAAATACGACACGCAAAGCTCCAACGTCGCAGAAAACCTCGGAACGAGTGGTATTCAGCCTGTTTGAACAACAAAGAATCGCTTCAGTGCTTTTCAACACACCCCACTAACCACACTACGCAAAAAACAAAACTCAAACTGTAAAAAAATGTCTGGGGACAGTTCGCTCGCTAACCCTATCCAATTCGAAGCCTGTACTTCTCATAATTCCCATAGAGGTGCATGATCGTCACGCCAGATTCCTCCTAGCTATTATTGTTTGCAAATCTATGGGCCCCACCGTATATATTGGCACTCGATCGTGCACTAGGAGTTCAGACAAGGGCGTCTTTACTTGGTGCCAGGGGGCAAGTAAGACGCCAAGTAAAGACGCTTAATTCAATAAATCAGAATAGCAAAGATGAATTAGCAATTAGGCATTCCCAAACCATACCAAATTATGCAACATTCATGCAATACCCCTCCCCCCCACTCTGCGACGCATTTACTCAAGTTCCCTCAAGGTAAAATTCGGGTGGAAGTTTTTTTAGTCTTCATGGAAGCTTTAACTTATACGTCATCAAAGCTGGATATAAGCGTGTAGGCTTGTACCACCTCGATTTGTTTCTTTTATTGAATTAATTTACGATACGTACCACCATTTCGATGATCCTGTAGTAGTCCTCCATGTTACCAGCTGTGTTTCTGTGGATAAGGAACCGCACTCCCCGTTCTCTTGTGCCAGCAAAACCACTATAGCAAAAGACGTGCCCATTCTGTACCACTGTTTAGCTCACATCTGTCCTCCTAACCTCACTCACCTTTATTACATTCAATTTAGCACCCCTAGTTCCTCGAATAGCACAGCTAGACGTGTCTCACTAAAAATATTGTAGCGGGAAACGTGTCAAGTTAGGGTTTCAATGGCGGCTGGACAGGCCACCACAGCTACCCAACCTTAGCAACGTTTAATGCCTCTCCGGCCGCCATTGGATCCTAAACGCAGCGCTCTCTGCTGCGTCGCAGATCTCACCGCCGCCGACGTCAGTTGTTTCGCAGCCGCTGGAGACTGAGAGCCGAGGGTTAATTGACGTATATATCCATGTGTGAAGTAGTGGCCAGATACAGCACAAGGGTGGCCAATCCATCTGTCGTGGGGGAGTATGTTAGCGGTGGTGGTCACCGGTGAGGCCACACGCAAGGCCTCTTAACGCAATTTCATCATCACGCGGATAGTTTTAAAAAATCCAGTGGGGAATCGTGGGGCACCTGAATAAAACCACAGGCCTCTGGCACGCGAAGTTGATAATCCAACAACTACGCCATCACTGCATGCGATGCGTAATAAAAGGCTACAAAAGAAAGGCAACAATGAAGCGAAACAACATGAAATTACAAGTGAGTTGAATTGTAGATAAGATTACCGCGTCATAAACAGCCCATGCCACAAAGGCAGAAGATTTAGAGAACACACGTTATTTTTTTAGCGGTGCACGCAGATGCGCATATTGCAGACGCCATTGGGGGGACGCTTCTCTGACAGTTCGATAGGGCCACGTTTTTCGTGTACGAGACCACCCATTCTTTTCAAGTGTGTAACCCATATAGGCATCGCCTAAAAGGCGCTTGGCCTACAAAATAGCTTCTCCTGGGCGGCTCAATACTGTACTAGTGGCATATAATAATACATATTGAAACTACAGTGAAAGAAAATTGAACTTAAAATATTTATCATGCTTGGATTATAGAAGGAGATAGAAAGAAATCCGCTGCGACTCACCCTCGTGATCTTAATGTGGCCTGTGCGCCGGCGATACGTCCTCAAAAGCTTGACGCCGAAGTTCCTCGTCCCTGCAAAGAAGAAATGCCAGGAAGGTTGCCAGTTACACCTTTTGCTGCTTAAAAACGTTCTTACGCAATTTGTTTTCGCAGTCGGAAGTGACACCCCTTCTTGCCTTGTAATACTAAGCCGCTATGTACTTTAGCGCACCGCGAGAAATGACGAGACAGGCGTGCTCGCTGGCGCGGTGAAGACGTCGCCCGCTTGGTCAGACCCTTGATGAAGCTGCACAAAGCGTTAATTGAAGAGAAAGGAGAAGAGACTGTGCGTCAGTAATACCCAAACTTCAAGTAAGCCTGAAGGGCTTAGCCTGTCTGTGCTCACGTCATACTCGCCGCCATCGCCCTGTCCTGGCATGGGACTTTTGTTTCGCTGAGAGTTAGTTCTTAAGCGAACATATGGGAAGTCAGAAAACTGGGTTCAGGAGCAACACGATGCGTGGCTAGTTCAGAGAAACATTTGGTACCATAATTATTAGCTACGCTATAGCATTATTTCAGTATTAAAGTAATGACATCAACACACTAAATCAATTCGACACAAATCATTTTCTTATACAGCCGTGATAAGTAAAACTTCTGTCTTCATTTCATGTTGCTGCACTAAGCATTCAGACTCTGCACTAAGCATTCAGACTCCGCACTATATATGCGATCGGGAATGTATTAAAATACTTGATAACCCTATTACCGCCCAACCCTACTCCATAACTAAAACCACATGTCTTCTTATAAAGTAAAACGTGCCAGGTTGGGCCACAAATTTAACCTTGCACGATAGGTCGGCAAAAAATAAAAAATCATTCTGAGACTCACTCAAGCAGTATATTTCCATCGCTGACCTCGAACTAAGGTGACCAAAATTTGTATCAATAGGACTCATTCACACTCAGACCAACTAAATTTTGATCTCAGTCAGACTCACTCGGACTCAAACACCTCTAGGTAGTTTTTACTGGGATTCAGTCAGCTAGAAACACAGAACCTAATTATAGTCTAGATGAACCTGGGCTATTTGACTCAGGAATGCACTAGCGAGAAAGTAGCTTTTTAACAAATTTGTCAATGCTCTTTGCAGTCAATAATATCCCACATAAACGCTGTCCTTCACAGCGCCTTTTGCGTTGGTACCTACAAATGCGAGTTGTTGGTGGCTGAAATCCTGTAAGGAGATTTCTCTGAAAGACATGACATAAGCGAAAATATTGTTATGGGGTTTGTGACTACTGTACAAAATGCATTTACAGAGGAAACCCACAGGCAGCGGTCACAATGGCTGATTGGCACACTCGAGCGCTAGTCAGCTGCTTCTGCCCTGCGTCTTCCTTTATGTCATCTCCATAACACGACCCCCAGGCGTTGGAGCACTGTCTGGGCACGAGTCCGGAAAAGTGTGAGAGAAGTGGGGTTTCATGCGCGAAACATCGACAATGTCAACAAGTGACAAACTTGGTGACGTATTGGAGTACAATGGCGATATCTCGTAGTTCACGTCGCTAACGTGACCTAAGACTAGGTAGGGTCCTGCGTAACGGAACAAGAGTTTTTCGGAGAGACCTACCCGGTGACACGGTGACCAGAAGAGCACGCGCTCACTGGGGCGAATGGTATGTTACGATGCAGGTAATCGTAGCGGGCTTTTAGCATACCCTGTGACCTGGCGAGACGAGACGGGCAACTTGACGAGCCATGTGAGCCCGCTTCGTGAGCGTGCACGGAAGCATATGAGACGAGAGGTAAGAGGTTTTCAAATGGCAATATGGGGTCGCGATCATACAAGAAATAACAAGGTAAAACTCCCATGTCATATCGAGAGGAATTCTATGCGAAAGTCACATAGGCCCACGTAGTGTCCTAGTTTCGATTATCTTGGGAGATGTACATCGAAAGCATCTCTGTGAGCGTGTGGTTGAGATGTTCCATTAGGTCATTAGTTTGTGGGTGGTAGGCGGTAGACAGCTTGTGAGCTGTGGCACACGATGGAAGGATGTCGTAAACAGCTCTGTACAAGAAAGAGCGGCTGCGGTTTGCAAGCAGCTGTCAGGGTGCACCATGGTGTAAGATGGCGTCATGATGAAGAGTATATCCTACGTCAGTGGCGCAACTGGTTGGCATGGCCTTTGTTATCACGTAACGGGTCGCACAATCTGTGGCGACAGTGATTCATTTATTTCCCAGTTTCGTCATCGGGAAAATGCCCAGAAGATCAAGTTCCACGCGATGAAATGGTTCAGAGAGGACTTCAATTAGGTGAGGATGTGCAAAAGATCAGGCATAATAAATGCTGCCTAGTAGCGATTGCATAAAAAACATTTTCACGATAGACTGCAGCATCTTCGAGCTTCTGGTCAACTTCACTATTTTAACTTATGGCAAAGATCTTGTCCAACTCTCAGGGCTCAGCTTCCTTGGTAATTGAATGGTGATTTGCCTCTTTACATCATTCGTCTTGCTGCCGTGGGCGTGCAGTACTCCTGTTGGTGGGGCACTTTGCCGTTCACGCTGGCTTAGACTGTCCCGTGCACCTTACCAAGGCGCTCGACCAGTGATAGCACTTTAGGATGAACCCATACCAGATTTCACAGCTCCAAATGTTAAAAACATGAGGAGCCATGTTAATAAATCCGGAGCCAGCCTTTACTCCATGGGGGATGGTCCCGTATCATAACTTCGTTGTTCTCTTTTTTATGCCCCTTGCATCTCTCTCTAAGCCAATACCCCCTTTTAATTCCATCAGAAGCTACGTCATGCTCGTCATAAACTCTATACCCCTTCATTTTCAAGGCAGTGACACAGACAAACTAAAAAATAAACTTTATTTGAGTTCTACAAAGAAGGTTCCTAAGGGCCAACTGAGGGCAGTACTCGTGATGGAGTCGGGTATCGAAGGTTCTCGACGCTTCACAGGCTCCCTGCGCCACCCAAAGTTGTTACTCAAGGTGTGAACTTATGATGTATTCTAACTGGTTTGCCTCGTCAGCGTGATGTTTCCTGATCAAAACGCGCAAGTGGAGGCACCGCCACATAAAATGGGGAAGCTGGCGAGTTGAAGAAGATGATACGTAGATTTGAAAGGCGCAAAGGCATGGCTTGGCCAAAGAGCGTCATGGAAAAAATAGAAGAGTGGCAATGATTTGCAATGTAACAATGACATGTAAAGTATATCAACAAAGATGATGCTACAGGGCTGTATAAGGGCCTAAAATTGTTCGCCTTAAGGCGGATAAAACATAATATAATAAAATAATGTGAGTGAGGTGAAATAATTAACTGGAGACTAATGGTAACACTCAGAGTAAAAGAATAAGGAAAACTTTGGGGCTGAAATGTTATTTAGCACATTTGCCTAATCAGTGCCCTTGAACACAAGAGCCACGAGGCAGGGTGTTGTCTATGCGGCCACTGCAACAGCAACCTTCGGATGAAGGCCGTGCTACGGGTCACCTCAAAATATAGTACTAAAATTATGTAATTCTTTTAAAAATGCCAGCAATGATTTTTGTTCAAACAGGGAATCCCTACCAATAAACATAGAAGGGTGCAGTGGAAGCTGCTGGCGATAGGGCAGTAAAACATGTTTTTTTCTGATACCATCCAACTCGCTGCACTGGACAAGGATGTGGAGAACTGTAAGAGGTTCACGACATTTGTCACAGCTAGGTTGTTCCCCGCCAGACAGAAGATATGAATGTGTGCTGTGTGTGTGTCCTATTTGTAGCCTGGTAAGTGTTACTTGTCCGTAGCGTGATTTAGGTACCGGTGGCCAACTTTCAAGTTTGGGTTTGATAATATATAGTTTATTTTCAGTATGCTTATCCCATAGGCGCTTCCAATATGCTCTGAGAATTCGTTTTAGAAAGTGCTTCATGTCAAGTGCAAGGACAGTCAAATATGTATTGGTGGCAGCGTTATCGTACGCGGATACAGCTAGCTGGTCCACGGCCGCGCTTCCAACAATCTCGTGGTGCCCTGACACCTAGCACACCACAACATGCCGTTTGAGTGCGTAAATCATACACAAAAGTGAGTAAAGTGATACAAGCACAGGAGTTTTATGTTTTTTACTGCTTTCAAAGATGTTCCAACACTCAAAGAGTCCTTGTATATAAACGCGCGTTCTAGTTTCGATTCCTTATTATGTTTGGCAGCCACAGATAGCGCATAAGCTTCTGCGGTGAAAATGCTTGTTTGTGGCTGCAGAATACCGGAATCTGCAAAAGGATGGCCCTAGAGCTGCATGGGATACAGAAGTGAGAGACTTGGAGGCATCTGTCAAAAATTCACGACAAGCGTATTTTTGTTTAGGTTCCATGAAGTATGTGTTTATGTGTACAATAGGTGCAAACGTCGTCACTTCCGCGAAGGATACATCACACTCTATCACCTGCCACTGCCACGGTGGTAGGGGTGCAGCAGGAGCCATGAGACACTGTTCAAAAAGCGGCACAGCTGTTATCTCAGCTAGGCCCCTCACGCGACGTGAGTAAGGGTGCCTCATCGACGGGCGGTTTCCAAAAAGTGCAGAACTAGACAGACCTTTAATTATGGAATGCGTAGGGCGTTCCTTATCAACGTTCACTTTCAGATAATAGATAAAATACAAGTAGGACCTCTGCAAGGAGAGTGACAACTCATTCGACGCAGCGTAAAGGCTCTCTACCGGGCTCGTTCGATAGGCACCTGTAGAGAGGCGGAGGCCCAGATGATGTACAGGATCCAGAATCTTCAATGTGCTTGGCGAGGCTGAATGATATACTTATGCCCCATAATCAAGACGTGAACGTACCAAGCTTTTGTACAGATTCATTAGGCAATTTATGTCGCTGCCCCAGGATATTTGTGCGAAAGCAACTTCAGGATATTCATTGTTTTCATGCATTTATTTTTAAGGTGTTTGATGCTTGTTAGGAATGTTAGTTTTGCATCCAAGATTATACCTAGAAACTTAAGTTCTGTGCTTACGGGCAGACGTTCGCCTTTCATGACAATCTGAGCATCAGGGTGCAAGCCTCTTTTCCGTGTGAATAGGAGACATGTGCTTTTTTATTGGTTGACTTTGAACCCATTTTCATCAGCCCATTTGGACACTTTGTTTATAGCAAGCTGGACCTGTCGCTCACAGATGTTAAGCGAACACGATTGAAAAGCTATATGGATGTCATCAACATATGTGGAGTAAAATATGCTATGTGGGATGTACTGACGGAGAGAGTTCATTTTTCTGATAAAGAGCGTGCACCTCAGTACCCCACCCGGTGGTACTCCGGTTTCTTCAACAAATGTTCGGGATAACATATTGCTCACTTTAACTTGGAATATGTGATCAGACAGGTAACTTTCGATGATATTAACATATTACCACGTATACCCATATGCGAGAGGTCGCTCAATATTCCAAACCTCCGCGATGTATCATAGGCCTTTTCCATGTCGAGGAATACAGATAAAAAACTGGTTATAGACAAAGGCTTCACGTATGCGCGTCTCAATCCATACGAGATGATCGGTGGTGGTTCGGCCTGGTCTGAACCCGCACTGGTATGGGTCTAGCACTTTGTTTGATTCTATGAAATGGAGTAGGCGGCAATTAATCATATTTTTGAAAACTTTACAGATACAACAGGTTCATGCTATAGGCCTGTAGTTTAATGCAGACGACGGATCCTTACCATGATTCAAAATCGGAGGAGGAGGAGGAGGAAGCAACAAAAGGGAGAAGGCAGAGAGGTTAACCAGAAAGACATTCGGTTGGCTACCCTACACTTGGGGATTAGGGAAGGGGACAAGAAATATGAGAAAGAAGGAAGAGAGGGAAAAATAAAAAGGGTGGGTGCAGTCAGAAAGAGTCATATGCAAAGCACAAAGTGTGTTCGCTGAAGTTTGAAGAAAGGAGAAACATATCTCAACCCAGAGGGGCTTTGTGGTCCGTGACGTGTTTTCCTCTTCCCTGGCACTTTAAATAAACGTCTCATGGCAAAAAAAACAAGACACAGGCTAGTCGAAAAATAGGAAAAAATACAGTAAGGAATGTTCATGGAGAACATCTCGTGACTTGGCGATCCAGTAAATCTTTTTGAATGAAGAAAACCATGCTGGCTGTTGCCTTTGCACGTGAAAACATGAGTGGCTTTATCCACGTCTGCGAAATGATAAACGAGCTCCGTCAAAAAAGCGGAAGTAAGCTGGGAAAGTGGAGAGTCATCATTCTCCTTCGTTGCGCATATTGTTGTCTTCACTTTTCGGCAAGGAAAATGTAAAGTGAAGTGCGAAGCGACATAGTATTGTAAAGAAAACAGCTGAAATGAAAAGGAGAGAAACAAACAGAACACCCCAGTGAAACTTTCAGCCAAAATGTTCGGTGTAATTTTCTTCATCGAAGAAAGTTTCTCATGTCGCTTCAATTTTGCCTGGCTGATGCATGATCAGAAGCTTTACAACAAAACTGTACGCTATTCTAGGAACAATGCTGAAATAAATGTTTTTGCTGGCATGTACTATCATGGCAGGTTTTACTCAGACAAACCAGAAAATATTTTTACCTTGTATATTTAAAGGTTATAAAGCAATATTAGGAATAAGCTCCTAAGTTTAGGCTAGGGTTTTTCAGACAAGAGATTTGAAGTCCTACTCCCTGCCCCATCCACTTATCTCCCAACTCCCTTCTCTTTTAAAGAACAAAAAAAAAGAAAAACAGATGAATGCTAATAGTGAAATTCAACTTTTTACACGGGTATATTCGAAATCCCTCTGTTCCACTTTCGTACTTAATAATAATACACTAATCTTCCTTAATGAGAACTAACTTACAATAATACCATAGAAAGTATAGGGGTTGGTATTACAGGTATTTGTATTGTGAACATCCAGATAGAAAATTGGACGAAAAGATTACTTCCCACCAGCAGGATCTGAAGCTGCCACCTTCGAATAGCGCGTCGAATGCTTTACTACCCAGCTACGGTGGTGGTCAACCCCTCGTCCATTTTATATGTTATTTATCTGTATTTAAAAAGCATCACGTACTATCTTACGCCAAACTGGCAACAAAGAGTGTTCCACACCCGCCATAGCGGCAACAGATGACACTGACTCACGCTTCCACGTTTATATGCACATATATGTTGTATAAATTGAACGGGAGGGATGACCGCCACTGCAGCTCAGTGGCTGAGCATCGGACGCGTTATTCGAAGGAAGCAAATACAGATCCTGCCCGTGGAAAGTTATCTTGTCGTCCAGTTTTATTTCTCCACATTTACATTAAAATCGCCTCTAACAGCACCCGCTATACTTTCCCTGGTAATATTGTATGTTAGTTCTCATTATAGTTGTGTCTAATATATAAAAAACAACCCCTATATTAACACCATACTTTGCTTTGTGTCACCCACAGTGCCTACTCCTGTTTTTAAGGTTTATGTTTGGTATTGCAATAACATGCGCTTTCATCAAGCAAAAAAAAAAAACGCGGTATATTTGCCAGACGATGCGTCACAAATGCAACTGACACCCACATCCCATGCACCAGCCCAATTCACTTTCTCTGGCCACGGTTTCATCAAGTACTCCTTAAGAACAAAGCATTGTCACTGCGTGTATGTTTTTCTGAAGTTTTGTTTACAGCTTCGCAATTTTTTTTCGCATGATGCTTTACTTAAAAGGAGATCGTCCGTTTTATTTTTCCGCATTGCGTTTTTCGGATGCACAATTGTTTTATTTATTGTTTTGGTGGTATCAATTTACTGCTAGCAGATTTTCTGATCTCATTCAACTGCCCAGGAACACCTTATCGCTATCCCAAAACATGACGTGCATTTCAACTTGCATATACAGAACTAATTTTTAATCTTTTTATACGACCACCACGTGACCGCTCGGCCCGCGCGTTCCCTAAGTATCCACTTGGCTTGCCACGCAAGCAGCCTCTCGTGATGTCTACTGCTGACATTTTCTGAGGATTGCTAATGCATTCTAGTGAATGTGTCACAACACCCAACAAACGAGGACACAGTACTATTTTCTCATTGCCACGCTTGTTAAAACAATCACTTCTGCATGAATTTCATGCGAAAACTCAACAACGTTCAAGTATTCATGTAATGCAGTGATGATGCCCTTAAAAAGAAACATATCGCCAAACCAAAACAGGAGAGACAAGAAAATAAGACAGCATATTCATAGTGTTGCCAACCTTGAAGAAAGTGTGCAGCTGGGAAAACTTTTTTATACCTATTTGGTTTTCTCTTTCTTTCCTCCTCTCTTTCTAGTTGTCTTTTTCCACTTTTTTGCGTTGCGCTGCCGTTATTTATTTCTAGTTGTCTTTTTCTCTCTCTTTTGTCGCTTGCTTCATCTAGTTTTTATTTTGGCTTGTGTTGTCCCTACCCATGATGTTATTGTCCGCACCTAACGTACTTATCGAGGCGCTCAAAAAACAAGACGAAGAAAACTTCTTTTTGGCGCGAGCGCTCGCTGAATCTGCTTTAGCAACTATGGTGCATGTGGTTTTGCCTGCGTTACGCCAAGTGACCATGGCAGCGTACAACAGCATATGGCAGTCCGGCAGAAAAAGTGTCCCTCAAGTCAAAAGACGATGAGCCTTGCTGCGTGTCACGAATGTTACTGTTTTGAGAACACTCAGCTGGTGCCTTTTTTCCTCGACACTCTATTTCACGGTTTTGTTCACATTATATTTTACTTTGTTATGCACTAACTGGCATTCATATTTTACAGATCTTTAAAGCAGCGTTATTTCTTGTCCCCTTCCATAATTCCCTAGTGTAGGGTGGCCAACCGGATGTCTCTCTGGTTAACCTCCCTGCCTTCTCCCTTTTGCTGCTTCCTTCCCCCTCCTTATTTATTGAACGCATCTTCAGCAGCTCCAATAAAACGAAAAAGCCAGTTATGAACTGGTTTCGCATGAACCTTTTAGTATAATTGCTCTTAAAGGTTGCATACTCAGTAGGAGAGCACTAACAGTAACATGCCGACCCACCACGGTAGTCTAGTAAGGCACTTGGCTGTTGAACCGCAAGTTGCAGTATAAAATCCCGACTGGGGTGCCCGCATTTTTAATGGAGGCAAAAGTGCCTGATGCCCGTGTGCTTAGATTTACCTGCACGTTAACTATAGCCCCAGGAGGACAATTTTTCGGGAGTTCTGAAATACAGCGTCTCCTATCATCATATGGCCCTTTTGGAACGTTAAAGGTCAACAAATATTATCATAAACGTAACATCTCTTCTTAGTTAACGCTTTAGTATGAGAAGATCAGTTAGTCCCTGTTTTTTTTTTTAGTTACGCTGAAGCCTCGCGAAGAATTCGACAGCTCACCATGTTACCTTCTGTTGTCAGTATACATATTTATAAAGAAGGGTGGTCATAAGCTTCGAAAAGTAATGCTTGCGTATTGCTTTAATATGAGACTTTCTCGTCTCAATACATTTTTTATCCCCGCAGGGGCGCCTGATAAAGCAGGCGTTTGGTGTGTAGCGACACCACGGACCCGAGCTAACGGGGAAGTTTATACTCCCTCCCACGCCTAGCCGTGCGTGGCTTTGCCGTGTCCGGGGAAAAGGGGATCCTGGGGGTTGAGCCGACGCTGGGTGATTGGACCGTTAAGGCCCCCCTGCAGAGGTAACACACCCCTTTGGCACTGGCTTCACGTAGACGGCACCCCTGGGCTGACCCACCCAGGGGAAATCGGCAGTCGCCTTTTCCTGTCACTCTCTTCCTACATCTTCGTCTTTATCTCTCTCTTTCTATCTGTCCTGTCATCTTCTCTTTTCCGTTTACTTCCGAATTTCCTGGCGGCGAGGGTTAACCCTGTGTAGTTACCCAACCTTGGGTAGTTATATTCGGTTATAGCGGCGATGCATGGCTGGCGTCTCCAAGTGTTCACTAGTCAACCCTGTAGCGTCCCCTTGTTGGGCTCGGTGGTGGGTGGCCACCATCGCCGCCGAACTTTATAGTATTTTTATGGCAAAAGCTTTTCCCCTCCTTCCTGATCGCTCCCTAAAAAGGTGGCGCACCGATGATACTTTCCTGCTAAACACACCAAAGCCGACATTCCCAAAGTACCATGTAATCCACAGTCAAAACGAAAACAAGACAGTCCGAGCCATTTCACCTTTCCTCGTTTCCAAAACTCTCACAGAAGCAATAGGCCCAGGTTATAAAGTGACAAAGATGGGAAGTGGCGATCTTCTTTTGCAGGTACGTGACAAAGCCCAGTATGAAAAGCTGTCTAAGCTTGTAGCCTTTGGGGAAACCCCTGTTTCGGTGGGCCCACACAGGTCCATGAACACTGTCCGTGGCGTAGTTTCTGATGATGACCTTACTGAGCTTTCTGAAAGTGAGCTGCTCGAAGGTTGGCAGGACCAGAACGTGGTCAAAGTGCAACGAATAACAATAAGGCGCAACAACAAACTGACCCCTACTAAAACACGTAATAATTACCTTCGGAACAAGTGACCTACCAGAATCAATCGAAACCGGCTATTGTAAGCTTCGTGTAAGACCATACATTCCCAACCCTCGTCGATGTTTCAAGTGCCAACGTTTCGGTCATGGATCGCAGAGTTGCAGAGGGCGTGCCACTTGCGCAAAGTGCGCATCCATTCAACACATATCAGACAACTGCACCTCAGAAACATCTCATTGTTCGAACTGTGAAGGAGATCACGCTGCCTACTCACGATCATGCCCCGCATGGAAAAAAGAAAAACAAATAGTAGAACTCAAGGTTAAATTCAATCTCACATTCCAAGAAGCACGCCAACGTTTCGCAATACACAACCCATCTTATCCCTCCTTTGCAGATGTGACGCGCCGGGGCGCCGCGCCACATGCCTCGGCACCCGCGAATGTCACACAGTGTGTGGCCGCGGTCGTGCCGCCAGCGCCCCCGGCTGGAGCAGCCTGTACTGCTCCGCCACCTGACAAACAGGGCCGGCAGACCCCGGTGTCTGCCGAACCTGGGACCACTGCAGGCGCAGTTAGGTCCAAAAGTTCAGTGAATGTGCCTGCCCAGCAGGCAACATCCACCACCTCACAAGAGGTGATGGATACAAGTCCCACTCCTCCGGCGCCTCAGACGCCGAAGGATAGGCGCAACTCCTTAGAGCGCGCCAAAAAAGAAAAACTTCGAATCACGGGGCCCTCAAAAGGCCCTGTAAACTAACGCAACACCTCTGTACACACAGCACCACACTACATTAAAATGACACAAATACTACAGTGGAACGTCAGAGGACTGTTGAGAAACCTCGACGATATCCGTGAACTTTTACACAAACATACACCTAAGGTGCTGTGCGTACAAGAGACACACCTGAAACCTAAACACACCAACTTTTTACGTCATTACGTTATCTTTCGGAAAGACCGGAATGATGCCATAGTGCCATCCGGTGGTGTTGCCATTATAGTCAATCAAGGGATTGCATGCACACACCTACCACTACAAACATCCCTTGAGGCGGTGGCTGTTCGAGCAGTTCTTTTGAATAAGCTCGTCACCATCTGCTCTCTCTACATACCTCCGCAACACCGTCTTGAAAAGCATGAATTCGAGTCCCTCATAGAGGAACTTCCAGAACCTTATATTCTCCTGGGAGATTTCAATGCACATAGCAATCTATGGGGTGACTCCCGCTGCGATGCTCGAGGTCGCCTGATTGAACAGGTCCTGTTTTCTTCCGGTGCGTGCCTGCTGAATCGGAAAGAGCCAACATATTACAACATCGCTAACAATACGTACTCAGCAATAGACCTCAGCATAATATCCCCATCACTCCTGCCTCTACTTAAATGGGAAGTCATTAATGATCCATATGGTAGTGACCATTTTCCTATCGTTATTAGCACATCAATAGCAAATACGTGTCCTGCACAAGTTCCCAAATGGCTCACCGACAAAGCCAATTGGGAAAAGTTTCAAAAAATGACTTTATTATCTTGGACTGACATGGCGACATTGAGCATAGAGGATGCTGTATGCTACTTCACAGCTTTCTTGGTTGATGCAGCAACAAAATGTATTCCCCAAACATGTGGACCGTCAAGCAAACGACGAGTCCCATGGTGGAATAATGAGTGCCGTGATGCTCGAAAAAAACAAAATAAGGCATGGAGGTTGCTTAGAGACTCGCCCACAGCCGAGAATCTTGTAAACTTTAAGAACGTCAAGTCGCAAGCAAGGAGGACGCGCCGACAGGCGAGAAGAGAAAGTTGGCACAAATTCGTATCGGGCATTAACTCATACACAGATGAGTCGAGAGTCTGGAGCATGGTTGGCAAGGTGGCAGGACGAGAAGCACATTCGCTTCCTCTAGTAAACACACAAGGGGAGAGTTTGGAAGACCAGGCAAACACTCTCGGAGCGCACTTTGAACAGGTCTCCAGCTCAACACACTATAGTGAAGCGTTCCGACGATACAAAACCGCAATAGAAAAACAGAGATTAGAGCGCAAGCCCAGAACACATGAGGCATACAACGAACCTTTCTGTTTTGCTGAACTGCAGGCCTCACTTGCCATCTGCAATAAATCTGCCCCAGGCCCGGACCGTGTGGCATATGAAATGTTGAAACACCTGCCCACTGAAACCCAGAAAGCTCTCCTCTCTCTCTATAATGCGATATGGTCTTCTGGCGAGCTACCCTCAGCCTGGAAGGAAGCTATCATTATCCCAATTCTAAAACAAGGCAAGGACCCGGCCTCAGTTTCCAGCTACAGGCCAATAGGATTAACCAGCTGTATTTGCAAAGTCTTTGAAAAAATGATTAACAGGCGCCTGATGCACTTCCTTGAAATTAGTGGCCTACTTGACCCATACCAGTGTGGGTTTCGAGAGGCTCGGTCCACCACTGACCACCTAGTCCGTATCGAGGCACAAATTCGCGATGCTTTTGTTCATAAGCAATTTTTTCTTTCTGTGTTTCTTGATATGGAAAAGGCATATGACACTGCATGGCACGTCGGCATATTGCGAGACCTGTCACATTTAGGTGAGCGGGGTAGAATGCTGACAGTTATCGAAAGCTACCTGTCCAACCGTACATTCCGGGTCCAAGTTGGCACTGTCTTATCTCGAGTATTTGTCCAAGAAACAGGAGTGCCACAAGGAGGTGTATTGAGCTGTACACTTTTCATAGTTAAAATGAATTCCTTGCACCTGTCTCTCCCACGAAATATTTTTTACTGCATATATGTCGATGATGTGCAGATTGGTTACAAATCTTGCAACATCTCAATGTGCCAACGTCAAGTTCAACTAGGGTTGAACAAGGTATCTCAATGGGCAAACGAGAATGATTTTATACTCAACGCGCAAAAGAGCACTTGTGTCTTGTTCAGCCGAAAGAGGGGCCTCCATCCTGACCCCGACATTGACCTGCATGGTCAACCTCTGTCAGTGAAGACCGAGCAGAAGTTTCTCGGTCTCATATTAGACACTAAGCTAACTTTCATCCCACACATCAAGTATTTAAAGGACAGGTGCTTAAAAACAATGAACATTTTGAAAGTGTTGTCACACACTACATGGGGAAGTGACAGGAAATGTTTAATTAACTTATATAAAAGCCTCGTACGCACACGCCTAGATTACGGTGCTATAGTCTACCAGTCGGCAACACCATCAGCCTTGAAAATTCTCGACCCTGTCCACCATCTAGGCATTCGCCTCTCTACGGGTGCTTTCCGCACCAGCCCTGTGGAGAGCCTGTACGTGGATTCGAATGAATGGTCGCTCCACCTACAAAGATATTCCCTGTCCTTTTTGTACTTTTTGAAGGTGAAGGCAGACAAGAAACATCCTTCCCATTTCACAATTAATGATTTGTCTTGTTCTGGCTTGTTCGAGAACCGACCTTCGTTTAGGCAGCCCTACGCGCTGCGTGTAAGGAGCCTGGCCGAAGAAACAGGTGTGCCTCTTCTTGAACCCAGTTTGATGGCTCCTGCAACATATCTGCCACCGTGGCAGTGGCAGCTTATAGACTGTGATGTTTCTTTTGTTGAAGTCACAAAGCACGCACCACTTGCACACATACATACATACTTTTTAGAACTACAACATAAATACACATGCCCTGAGTTCTTTACTGATGCGTCAAAGTCAAACACTTCTGTGTCATATGCAGCAATAGGCCAATCCTTTTCTGAGGCCGGCGTTCTTCATCCCAATGCAAGCATTTTCACAGGAGAAGCTTACGCAATACTGGCGGTCGTAAAACACATTAAACAGATAAAATTACAAAAGGCGGTAATATACACAGATTCCCTAAGCGTGGTCAAAGCCCTGAAAACTCCTAAAAAACACAAGAACCCCGTGCTGGTGTCACTCTACTCACTTCTGTGCACACTCTACGCATCAAAACAGCATGTCGTTGTCTGCTGGGTTCCAGGGCACCGTGAAATACAAGGGAACGTTTTGTCCGACAATCTGGCTGCTTGCGCCAATGTCACTACTGCCAATGCACCAACACCAGTCCCTGCACTTGACTTAAAACCTTTTATAAAACGAAAGCTCAGGGAGTATTGGCAGAGCATGTGGGATAAACAAACAGATAATAAACTCCATGCTATTAAGCCGCAACTAGGTTATTAGCCGCCACTATCAAAATCACGACACACGGAAGTAATACTAACAAGGCTTAGGACTGGACACACACATTCTACACATTCATTTCTTCTGTCCACCGGTGATCCACCATATTGTGAGAGATGTGGAGAGCCCCTTACGGTTCTCCACATTCTCGTCCAGTGCAATGAGCTAGATGCTGTAAGAAAAAAGCACTTTTTACTGCCCTACCGACAGCAGCTCCCTCTACACCCTGGGATGCTCATCGGTAGGGATCCGCTTTTTAAACTACAAGCACTTTTTACATTTTTAAAAGAAGTGCAAAGCTTTCACCCGATATTTCGAGGTCATCCGTAGCCTGACCTCCATGGAGTGGTCGTGGCTGCGGTGACTATATCTTCATCATGGTTTTATTATCATAACATTTTGCCATCAGCTATCACCACACATATGTCACGCCACTGTCATGATTTTATTACTTTCATGTTTTAGCCCGCGTTAGAGCGAGGAATTTTAAGGCCGCTTTACAGCCACGCACCATATCATTGTTCATATCTGTAGTCAATTGAAATGGCGCTCTTTGGCCATCAATTGGCCCTTGCGCCACTAAAAACTACTCATCATCATCATACATTTTTTATATTTTAGCTGCTACTGCTCCAGCAATGCTGGTTGCTAATGTTTTCACTGCCAAGTGCCAAAACAATATCACACATATTTTATGCCTGCTTTGAGAATGCGTGAAAACATTAGATATTTTTTATATTGAACAAATCCTTAACAAGGTATTATCTGATGCGGCTGTGTTAGGTCCCTTGCTTGAGTCCAACACTGCAGAAGTGGGTGAAAAGTGGTTTTAACCTTCCTAAAAGCAACTGAACAGAACGCATTGCTTCTTTTACCATGTGAATTAAAATTTGAAATGGCCCAAATAGTGACTAAGAGATAGAGCCGATGGTAATTTTTCGCAGTTGCTAGAGCGCTTATACAGCGACGCTTGCCGAAATAACAAAGATGCAAAGTAATAATAAGAAAGAAGTTCTAAAACACGCCCAACGCTGTTGGTTCAGAAAAACGTTTTGAGCACTTCATAAATAATGTTTGTTCTTCTGGTACACTTGATGAATTATGATGTTTCGTGGTCGCAAGTTATTGTATATCTATATGCGAAACTTCAAGTCTCGACATCCCAGGCGGCAGTTTTCTGGTGACCATGGACGTCTTCTCACTGTACACCAACATACCCCACCATGACGGAATAGCGGCTATGGTTTCTGAATATGTAAAATCTGACTCATCAACTAGTGTAAGTGGCAAGGAACTGTTTACACTTCTTGAACTTGTACTAAATTATAACCATTTTGAGTTCTATGGCAAGCATTTCCTTCAGGTCAGTGGCACTGCAATGGGCACGAAAATGGCCCCAAACTTCGCGAGCACCTTTATGGCTTCACTTGAAATCCCATTCATTGAGGGATGCACCTTGAAACCTTTCTACTACAGAAGATACTTAGATGATATTTTCATGATATGGAACCATGATGAGGGAAGTCTTTTCCGCTTCATAGAGGATTTTAACAAGTGCCACCCGTCAATCAAATTCACGCACAAAATTTCCAAAACTAGCATTAACTTTGCGGACGTCACTGTCACGGTCGAAAATGACCGCTTGTCAACAAACCTATACAAAAAGCCTACAGACCGTCAAATGTACCTACATTTCAACAGCAGCCACCCAAAGCATTGCAAAACGGGTATTCTCTATTCTCAGGCCTACCGGTACCGGAGAATATGCACCAATATGCGGGAATTTGACAGACACGCGGAACACCTAAAGCATTCCTTATTGAAACAAAATTATCCGGAAGACATTATTGACGATGCCATACTACGTGCTCGCAACGTGAACAGGAATGATATAATTAAGGGACCAAAAAGAGTATCTAAAACGACTTCCCAAACGAACCTTGTACTAACTTACTCCTCATCAGCGCCACGAATCAACAACATACTTTCTCGCCATTTCAACATAATCAGGCAAAGCAAACGACTAACTTCTATTTTCGCGAAGCCACCTCAGGTGGTGTACCGCCGGGATAAAAATCTGAAGGACATTCTTGTCAGAGCAAAAACAAATACCCCCAAATTTCAATCAGGGTGCCATCCCTGCGGAAAAGCTCGGTGCAAGGTATGCCCACAGATGGTCACAACACGTGAATGCAAAGCGAACTTCTCGGATTTCAAATTTTGCATAACTGAAAGCCTTGATTGTGATTCCAGTAACGTAATATACATGCTACTTTGCAACATCTGCGGACAAGAATATATCGACCAAACAGACACGCCATTTCGGCTGCGGTTCAATAATCACCGGTACCACGCCACTTCACTGCCGAAGCTACCTTTATCTAGACATCTGCGCCTGCCAAACCACAGTTTTGAAAATATCAGCGTAACTCTTTTGCAGTCCGGTTTCTCAAACAGACGCGAGCGCGAACAGCGTGAGGCATATTTTATTTTCAAAT